>NC_060181.1:48367001-48510245 GCF_021184085.1 Oncorhynchus gorbuscha | reverse complement strand
ACGTGACTGGCTCGGAAACCAGATTGCACAGCAGAGAAGGTACGGTGGGATTCGAGATGGTCAGTGACCTGTTTGTTGACTTGGCTTTCGAAGACCTTAGATAGGCAGGATGGATATAGGTCTATAACAGTTTGGGTCCAGGGTGTCTCCCCCTTTGAAGAGGGGGATGACTGCGGCAGCTTTCCAATCCTTGGGGATCTCAGATGATATGAAAGAGAGGTTGAACAGGCTGGTAATAGGGGTTGCGACAATGGCGGCGGATAGTTTCAGAAATAGAGGGTCCAGATTGTCAAGCCCAGCTGATTTGTACGGGTCCAGGTTTTGCAGCTCTTTCAGAACATCTGCTATCTGGATTTGGGTAAAGGAGAACCTGGAGAGGCTTGGACGAGGAGCTGCGGGGGGGCGGAGCTGTTGGCCGAGGTTGGAGTAGCCAGGCGGAAGGCATGGCCAGCCGTTGAGAAATGCTTATTGAAGTTTTCGATAATCATGGATTTATCGGTGGAGACCGTGTTACCTAGCCTCAGTGCAGTGGGCAGCTGGGAGGAGGTGCTCTTGTTCTCTATGGACTTCACAGTGTCCCAGAACTTTTTGGAGTTGGAGCTACAGGATACAAACTTCTGCCTGAAGAAGCTGGCCTTAGCTTTCCTGACTGACTGCGTGTATTGGTTCCTGACTTCCCTGAACAGTTGCATATCACAGGGACTATTTGATGCTATTGCAGTCCACCACAGGATGTTTTTTGTGCTGGTCGAGGGCAGTCAGGTCTGGAGTGAACCAAGGGCTGTATCTGTTCTTGGTTCTGCATTTTTTGAACGGAGCATGCTTATCTAAAATGGTGAGGAAGTTACTTTTAAAGAATGACCAGGCATCCTCAACTGACAGGATGAGGTCAATGTCCTTCCAGGATACCCGGGCCAGGTCGATTAGAAAGGCTTGCTCACAGAAGTGTTTTAGGGAGCGTTTGACAGTTATGAGGGGTGGTCGTTTGACTGCGGCTCCGTGGCGGATACAGGCAATGAGGCAGTGATCGCTGAGATCCTGGTTGAAGACAGCGGAGGTGTATTTGGAGGGCCAGTTGGTCAGGATGACGTCTATGAGGGTGCCCTTGTTTACAGAGTTAGGGTTGTACCTGGTGGGTTCCTTGATGATTTGAGTGAGATTGAGGGCATCTATCTTAGATTGTAGGACTGCCGGGGTGTTAAGCATATCCCAGTTTAGGTCACCTAACAGAACAAACTCTGAAGCTAGATGGGGGCGATCAAATTCGACAACATCAGGTGAAATTCAAAATACAAAATCGTAATATTAAACATTCATGAAAATACAAGTTTCATACATGATTATTTAGCTTAGAATCTTGGTAATCGAACTGCGTTGTCATATTTCAAAAAGGCTGTACGGCAAAAGCATAGCATTTGATTGTCTGAGGACAGTGATTCACAATTAGCATATTTTCCAAACCAGCACAGGCGTCACGAAATAACAAATAACGATAAAATAAATCATTACATTTTTCATTAGATTTCATTGCATTTTATTATAGCACAACGGTTTGATTTGTCTAATCTTAGCAATTTCTTCTTAGCTAGCTACATAGCCGTCTTTGTATCAAAGATAATTGCGTAATTATCGTATTTCGCCGTCCTAACGTAGTCTTCACTGCTCTGCCCAGCAGCTAGCCAGCTAGCCAGCTAGCTAACGTCCACCGATTACCTGCACTGTAGAAACTATTAAACTCAACTGAACGACTTGATTAGTGTAGTGTTAGCTCGCTACATAGCTGTCTTTGTTGTCTTCGTATCCAAGATAATTGTGTAGTTTAGAGTGTGTAGTCGTAGAGTGATTATCTTAATTTACCGAGGTTAGCTAGCCAGCTATTTGTCGTTCTTAACGTAGGAGACTCTGCTAGCTAGCCAACAGCTAGCCAACGTCTTCTGAATAGAACTCAACAACCCGGTCGCATTCACAGGTAGTATCACATTTTCATTTCATTTCATTACAGTACAACGGTTTGATTTGTTTGATCGTAGCTAGCTAGCCTCTGGTAGCTTCTGGAACTGCCGATCTGCGGCCAACAAGGCAGAGTTCATCTCAGCCTATGCCTCCCTCCAGTCCCTCGACTTCTTGGCACTGACGGAAACATGGATCACCACAGACAACACTGCTACTCCTACTGCTCTCTCTTCGTCCGGCCACGTGTTCTCGCACACCCCGAGAGCTTCTGGTCAGCGGGGTGGTGGCACCGGGATCCTCATCTCTCCCAAGTGGTCATTCTCTCTTTCTCCCCTTACCCATCTGTCTATCGCCTCCTTTGAATTCCATGCTGTCACAGTTACCAGCCCTTTCAAGCTTAACATCCTTATCATTTATCGCCCTCCAGGTTCCCTCTGAGAGTTCATCAATGAGCTTGATGCCTTGATAAGCTCCTTTCCTGAGGACGGCTCACCTCTCACAGTTCTGGGCGACTTTAACCTCCCCACGTCTACCTTTGACTCATTCCTCTCTGCTTCCTTCTTTCCACTCCTCTCCTCTTTTGACCTCACCCTCTCACCTTCCCCCCCTACTCACAAGGCAGGCAATTACACTCGACCTCATCTTTACTAGATGCTGTTCTTCCACTAACCTCATTGCAACTCCCCTCCAAGTCTCCGACCAGTACCTTGTATCCTTTTCCCTCTCGCTCTCATCCAATACCTCCCACACTGCCCCTACTCGGATGGTATCGCGCAGTCCCGACCTTCGCTCTCTCTCCCCCGCTACTCTCTCCTCTTCCATCCTATCATCTCTTCCCTCTGCTCAAACCTTCTCCAACCTATCTCCTGATTCTGCCTCCTCAACCCTCCTCTCCTCCCTCTCTGCATCCTTTGACTCTCTATGTACCCTATCCTCCAGGCCGGCTCGGTCCTCCCCTCCCGCTCCGTGGCTCGATGACTCATTGCGAGCTCACAGAACAGGGCTCCGGGCAGCCGAGCGGAAATGGAGAAAAACTCGCCTCCCTGAGGACCTGGCATCCTTTCACTCCCTCCTCTCTACATTTTCCTCCTCTGTCTCTGCTGCTAAAGCCACTTTCTACCACTCTAAATTCCAAGCATCTGCCTCTAACCCTAGGAAGCTCTTTGCCACCTTCTCCTCCCTCCTGAATCCTCCCCCTCCCTCTCTGCAGATGACTTCGTCAACCATTTTGAAAAGAAGGTCGATGACATCCGATCCTCGTTTGCTAAGTCAAACGACACCGCTGGTTCTGCTCACACTGCCCTACCCTATGCTCTGACCTCTTTCTCCCCTCTCTCTCCAGATGAAATCTCGCGTCTTGTGACGGCCGGCCGCCCAACAACCTGCCCGCTTGACCCTATCCCCTCCTCTCTTCTCCAGACCATTTCCGGAGACCTTCTCCCTTACCTCACCTCGCTCATCAACTCATCCCTGACCGCTGGCTATGTCCCTTCCGTCTTCAAGAGAGCGAGAGTTGCACCCCTTCTGAAAAAACCTACACTCGATCCCTCCGATGTCAACAATTACAGACCAGTATCCCTTCTTTCTTTTCTCTCCAAAACTCTTGAACGTGCCGTCCTTGGCCAGCTCTCCCGCTATCTCTCTCTGAATGACCTTCTTGATCCAAATCAGTCAGGTTTGAAGACTAGTCATTCAACTGAGACTGCTCTCCTCTGTATCACGGAGGCGCTCCGCACTGCTAAAGCTAACTCTCTCTCCTCTGCTCTCATCCTTCTAGATCTATCGGCTGCCTTCGATACTGTGAACCATCAGATCCTCCTCTCCACCCTCTCCGAGTTGGGCATCTCCGGCGCGGCCCACGGTTGGATTGCGTCCTACCTGACAGGTCGCTCGTACCAGGTGGCGTGGCGAGAATCTGTCTCCTCACCACGCGCTCTCACCACTGGTGTCCCCCAGGGCTCTGTTCTAGGCCCTCTCCTATTCTCGCTATACACCAAGTCACTTGGCTCTGTCATAACCTCACATGGTCTCTCCTATCATTGCTATGCAGACGACACACAATTAATCTTTTCCTTTCCCCCTTCTGATGACCAGGTGGCGAATCGCATCTCTGCATGTCTGGCAGACATATCAGTGTGGATGACGGATCACCACCTCAAGCTGAACCTCGGCAAGACGGAGCTGCTCTTCCTCCCGGGGAAGGACTGCCCATTCCATGATCTCGCCATCACTGTTGACAACTCCATTGTGTCCTCCTCCCAGAGCGCTAAGAACCTTGGCGTGATACTGGACAACACCCTGTCGTTCTCAACTAACATCAAGGCGGTGGCCCGTTCCTGTAGGTCCATGCTCTACAACATCCGCAGAGTACGACCCTGCCTCACACAGGAAGCGGCGCAGGTCCTAATCCAGGCACTTGTTATCTCCCGTCTGGATTACTGCAACTCGCTGTTGGCTGGGCTCCCTGCCTGTGCCATTAAACCCCTACAACTCATCCAGAACGCCGCAGCCCGTCTGGTGTTCAACCTTCCCAAGTTCTCTCACGTCACCCCGCTCCTCCGCTCTCTCCACTGGCTTCCAGTTGAAGCTCGCATCCGCTACAAGACCATGGTGCTTGCCTACGGAGCTGTGAGGGGAACGGCACCTCAGTACCTCCAGGCTCTGATCAGGTCCTACACCCAAACAAGGGCACTGCGTTCATCCACCTCTGGCCTGCTCGCCTCCCTACCACTGAGGAAGTACAGCTCCCGCTCAGCCCAGTCAAAACTGTTCGCTGCTCTGGCCCCCCAATGGTGGAACAAACTCCCTCACGACGCCAGGACAGCGGAGTCAATCACCACCTTCCGGAGACACCTGAAACCCCACCTCTTTAAGGAATACCTAGGATAGGATAAGTAATCCCTCTCACCCCCCTTTAAGATTTAGATGCACTATTGTAAAGTGACTGTTCCACTGGATGTCATAAGGTGAATGCACCAATTTGTAAGTCGCTCTGGATAAGAGCGTCTGCTAAATGACTTAAATGTAAATGTAAATGAAGATATTCCTCTGTTTGCAATCCCAAGGGTCCAAGCTACACAATGAATGTTAATTTTGTTTCGTTTTGTTTCTTTTTATCCCAAGAACGCTGTTTAGTTGGCACCATTGAATTCAATAATATACAGTCCTTCAACATGCATACAAACGATTCCAAAAACTTACCTGCAAAGTTCGTCCAAACGAGTCAAACAATGTTTTTTATTAATCCTCAGGTTGTCTAATATCTAAATAAACGCAAATATTTCAGATGGAGATGACTATGTTCAATAGCAAAGGAAAAGAACGAAGAGCGCACCCACATTCACACGTGCAAAAAGACTACTTTTGCCCTGGTGCTCAACTTGGAAAGTCTACAAATACTTCATAATTTTAAAAAGCCATGCCTAAAACCTTGTATAAAGACAGTTGACATCTACTGGAAGCTATAGGAACTGCAATCTGGAAGGTGGAAATTCGATCTTTCAATAGCATGGCATTGGAAGTCATTCAGAGCTCCCCCAAAACATTTCTGGATAGATTTTCCTTGGGTTTTCACCTGCTTTCACCTAATTTGGATTACTGGGCTAATTTCGCAGGGAAAAAAGGAGGTATTTGGACATAAATGATGGACATTATCAAACAAATCAAATATTTATTGTGGAATGGGATTCCAGGGAGTGCATTCTGATGAAGATCATCAAAGGTAAGTGAATATTTATAATGCTATTTCTGACTTCGGTTGACTACACAACATGGCGGATATCTGTTTGGGTTGTTTTGGTCTCGGAGCGCTGTACTCAGATTATAGCATGGTGTGCTTTTTCGGTAAAGCTTTTTTGAAATCTGACACAGCAGTTGCATTAAGGAAAAGGTGTATCTATAATTCCGTGCATAATAGATGTACCTTTTATCAATGTTTATTATGAGTATTTCTGTAAATTGATGTGGCTCTCTGCAAAATCACCGGATGTTTTTGAACTACTGAACATAACTCGCCAATGTATACTGAGATTTTTTTAATATAAATATGAACTTTATCGAACAAAACATACATGTATTGTGTAACATGAAGTCCTATGAGTGTCATCTGATGAAGATCATTAAAGGTTAGTGATTCATTTATCTCTATTTCTGCTTTTTGTGACTCCTCTCTTTGGCTGGAAAAATGGCTGTGTTTTTCTGTGACTTGGCTCTGACCTAACATAATCGTTTGGTGTGCTTTCGCCGTAAAGCCTTTTTGAAATCGGACACTGTGGCTGGATTTACAATAATTTTATCTTTAAAATGGTGTGAAGTACTTGTATGTTTGTGGAATTTTAATTTGGGGATTTCTGTTGTTTTGAATTTGGCGCCCTGCACTTTCACTGGCTGTTGGCGAGGTGGGAGGCTACCGTCCCACATATCTCAGAGAAGTTTTCTTAACTCTTCTTGAACTGCACTGTTGGTAATGGCTTTTATGTAAGGTCTATACTTGTTGTATTTGGCACATGTGGCAAATAAATAAAGTTTGATTTGATTTAATCCTCCACCCCATCCCTCTTCCTCCTCCCTCTCTGCGGACAACTTTGTCAACCACTTTGATGAAAAGGTTGATGACATCCGCTACTCATTCACTCAGCCTATTGAGCACTGGTCTCACTCACACAGAACAACTCTAAGCCTTGACCTCTTTTTCCCTTCTCTGGCCACCCGATAACCTGCCAGATAGACCCCTTCCCCTCCTCTCTTCTCCAATTCCTTCCCTCATCAACTCATCCCTGACCATTGGCTGCATCCTTTCCTCAAGAAACCAACATTCGGCTCATCTGATGTCAAAAACTATAGACCTGTATCGCTTCTTTCTTTTTTTCCCAAAACACTTGAGCATGCTGTCTCTGATCAACTTTTTTGTTTTCTCTCTCAGAATGATCTTCTGCTATTCTCTGTGTCACAGAGGCTATGCTAAAACCTTACACCCCAAGCCAAGCACTCCGTTCTGCCACCTCAAGTCTATAGGCCCTCCCACCCCTACAGGAGGGCAGCTCCCGCTCAACCCAAGTCCACTTCTCTGTCCTGCCACCCCAATGGTGGAACCACCGTCCACCAGAAACTAGAACAGCAGTCCCTGCCCATCTTTCTTCAAACAGTATCTTCAATAAACCTCCTCCTCCTCACCTGGACACTTTCTATGTGATATGTGGTTGTCCCTCCTAGATATCTTCAGATAAATACACTAACTGTAATTTGCTCTGGTTAAGAGAGTCTGCTAAATCACTAAAATGTAAAAGTACATCTGTAATTCAATAGCAATGTTAAGGCCGTGTCTTTACTCACAAACTGCTGTCTGTATGTGCATGCATGCACATATACACGTAAACAGAAATACGCGCACATGTACATGCACCCATACGCACGTATACACACATTCTGATCACTGTCCTGAAAACTGGAAACATCTACCTGTAAAGAGAATCTACATGTTGGTAGCGATAGGTTTTTACACCATTTGGGAAAAATAGCTGAAGTGAGACAGAGGCTTAACACTTATACAGAAGGTATAGTTCTCATTTGTGATTTCTGTTCATTCAGCCTGTCAAAGCTCACTCAGTAATGACCCACTCTACAAACTCTGTGATGTAAGTTACAGTGCAATGGCATTTACCTTCAGTCACTTACACACCAAGATCTTATCTGTTCCTTTGGTAAATTAAACCAAAACACTCATTGTCTTTCATTTCCATTAAAAAAGGATCATCTGTCGTAAGGAGTTCTCCGTTCTAGAAAACTGACTCCAATTGACCTAGCCGTTACCTATTGGAGACAGAGAGAAATATAGAGAGAGACGAAATGTATGGCTTTGATTACAGCTGTGTGTCTGTTTTAGCGGAGTGTGGTGAAGAAAGCTGATTCACACACACACATACACAGTGAATCGCGGCACCATTAGTGCATATAAATAATGTAAGGGGTCTTCTTTTTTCCGTCTCTACTCAGCTAAGTGCCTGGAAACCTTGGAGGTTCGCTCTTGTCAGGCCCTCTATAGATTAGAACAAGATTTATTTTAAGTTGCTATAAAGCGGAATGTTCCTGACAGTGTTCAGAGGGGATTGGGTGTTCTGGTGCATATGGGAGTGTTTTTAATTGTATCATGTGAAGTGGGATAGAGGGGATGGGGGTTGGTGATGGGGGGTTACAACGGGACTTTGTCAGGTTGTGTTAATATTAAATTGCGTCTCACTTCTCTTTTCTCATGATCTGTGGTATTGCGCCGGCGAAATGAGAGGGCTACATTACAAGATGGCTGAAGAGACATGGGTAGAGATGTTGTAATTCCTAAACACGGCCTCAACCGGGATGTTGTTCTGAGAAAGGAAGACATGAGTAGGAATGTTGTAAAACAGCATTGTACAAATGACTGGGCACAGAGAGCTGAGTGCAGAGAACGACTGTGACACAACACTCTGCCTGTTACCCTGCTGAGGCAATGGTATACCAATTAAATCCAATTTGATATTCATCTCCATGTTTGTGTCAGAGTTTGTTAGCGATGAAATCTCTTACCACTAACACTTTCAATTGAACACATTTGCACTCATGAGAGTTTGGGGCCCGGCGTGTTAGCAGCATGCCTTTCGGTACAACATCACAAGGTGATGGTTGCATGCAAGATTGCATGCATATACGTTTGTGCAAATCAATGCATTGATGCATGATTCTACACCTATATGAACATGTGTTTGTATATATGTGTGTGTGTTGGGGGGGGTTGTATGCCGGTCCAAACCGTCCCCCTGTGTCCACGTCACGTCCTCCCTCCCTCCATGATAAAGGAAACTTTATCATGTCGCACAGATATCTTCAATGTGAGAGAGCGAGTGAGAGAGAGAGGGGGGGCGGGAGAGAGAGAGAGACCGCACAGGGATGTTAACAAGAACTAAGAGGATGCATGTACTTTTTATAAAGACTGTGTGATCAGGAAAATGACACGCAGACCTTGTCATAGAAATACCATGAAATGTCTTGAAATTAACTATCTTGTCTGTTCATGAAACAAATCAATAGTGCAAAACAAAAAATGTGAATCAAACTGATCACAGTCTGTGAACACAGGTCTGTGTAGCTGTGTTTTTATTCTGCTTCATTGCAACTGTAACACAAGCAGAGATCACACTACACAACAACAATAACCAAGTCTCATTTTCATTTTGTCACGATTTCCTCTCACCAAATGCCAACACTTCACCACAATAACATATAGTGGGGCAAAAAAGTATTTAGTCAGCCACCAATTGTGCAAGTTCTCCCACTTAAAAAGATGAGAGGCCTGTAATTTTCATCATAGGTACACTTCAACTATGACAGACTAAATTAGAAAAAAAAATCCAGAAAAATCACATTGTAGTATATTTATGAATTTATTTGCAAATTATGATGGACAATAATTATTTGGTCAATAACAAAAGTTTATCTCAATACCCTTTGTTGGCAATGACATAGGTCAAACGTTTTCTGTAAGTCTTCACAAGGTTTTCATACACTGTTGCTGGTATTTTGGCCCATTTCTCCATGCAGATCTCCTCCAGAGCAATGATGTTTTGGGGCTGTTGCTGGGCAACACAGACTTTCAAATCCCTCCAAAGATTTTCTATGGGGTTGAGATCTGGAGACTGGCTAGGCCACTCCAGGATCTTGAAATGCTTCTTACGAAGCCACTCTTTCGTTGCTCGGGCGGTGTGTTTGGGATCATTGTCATGCTGAAAGACCCAGCCATGTTTCATCTTCAATGCCCTTGCTGATGGAAGGAGATTTTCACTCAAAATCTCACGATACATGGCCCCATTCATTCTTTCCTTTACACGGATCAGTCATCCTGGTACCTTTGCAGAAAAACAGCCCCCAAGCATGATGTTTCCACCCCCATGCTTCACAGTAGGTATGGTGTTCTTTGGATGCAACTCAGCATTCTTTGTCCTCCAAACACGACGAGGTGAGTTTTTACCAAAAATGTATATTTTGGTTTCATGTGACCATATGACATTCTCCCAATCTTCTTCTGGATCATCCAAATGCTCTCTAGCAAACTTCAGACGGGCCTGGACATGTACTGGCTTAAGCAGGGGGACACGTCTGGCACTGCAGGATTTGAGTCCCACGCGGCGTAGTGTGTTACTGATGGGAGGCTTTGTTACTTTGGTCCCAGCTCTCTGCAGGTCATTCACTAGGTCCCCCCGTGTGGTTCTGGGATTTTTGCTCACCGTTCTTGTGATCATTTTGACCCCACGGGGTGAGATCTTGCGTGGAGTCCCAGATCGAGGGAGATTATCAGTGGTCTTGTATGTCTTCCATTTCCTTATAATTGCTCCCACAGTTGATTTCTTCAAACCAAGCTGCTTACCTATTGCAGATTCAGTCTTCCCAGCCTGGTGCAGGTCTACAATTTTGTTTCTGGTGTCCTTTCTGGTTTTGGCCATAGTGGAGTTTGGAGTGTGACTGTTTGAGGTTGTGGACAGGTGTCTTTTATACTGATAACATGTTCAAACAGGTGCCATTAATACAGGTAATGAGTGGAGGACAGAGGAGCCTCTTAAAGAAGAAGTTACAGGTCTGTGAGAGCCAGAAATCTTGCTTGTTTGTAGGTGACCAAATACTTATTTTCAACCATAATTTGCAAATAAATTCATAAAAAATCCTACAATGTGATTTTCTGGATTTTTTTCCCTCATTTTGTCTGTCATAGTTAAAGTGTACCTATGATGAAAATTTACAGGCCTCTCATCTTTGTAAGTGGGAGAACTTGCACAATTGGTGGCTGACTAAATACTTTTTTGCCCCACTGTACCTCTTAATCACGTTCAGTTCAGACTGTGTCTTTCATCGATGTCTTACTGTCGTGGCTCGAAGCCCAGCTTTATTCCTCTGAAAGGTAAAAAAAAACTAAACAAAGCGACAATGAGCCTACAACGTAAAACTTTTCCCTGTAAATTTACAGCATTATACTAGTGTCACGCCCTGGTCGTAGTATTTTGTGTTTTTCTTCATGTATTTGGTCAGGCCAGGGTGTGACAAGGGTTTTTGTATGTGGTGTGTAGATAGTGGGATTGTAGCTTAGTGGGGTGTTCTAGGTTAGTCTATGGCTGTCTGAAGTGGTTCTCAATCAGAGGCAGGTGTTTATCGTTGTCTCTGATTGGGAACCATATTTAGGCAGCCATATTCTTTGGTTGTATTGTGGGTGATTGTCTTGATGTCCTTAGTCTGTGTTAGTTTGCACCAGTTAAGGCTGTCTCGGTTTTCACTACGTTTATTGTTTTGTAGAGTTTGTGTTTTGGATTCATGTTACGTTGTGTGATTAAACATGGAACGCAATTAAACATGGATCGCAATATACACGCTGCAGTTTGGTCCGACTCTCCTTCACCAGATGAAAACAGTGACAACTAGGACCAGAATTGCCATCTTAAATTGTATTTAGGAGTATTTTTTTACTCTCTCTCTTTTTTACTCTATTTTTCTCCACTCGCTTTACTCTCTCCATAAAGTAGGAAGAAATAGATGTCATTGTTGTAATCATCATATACTATCATCATATATAAAAAATATATAGAATTACTTTGACATATATAATTATGTTAGATTACACTAATTTCCCTATGGCAGGCAGAACACATCACAGACTAAAGTTTTCACCACAAATGAATGCCAGGAAATACACATTTTTTGATACTCAGATTGGTGATGTTGCTATTAAAGTTGATTTTTAAAACAGATCAAAATCTTTGGATTAGTACAGGTGTTTTTGCCATATTTTACAGTCCGTAGTGAGACTTCGAAGGTGGCTGTTATTTTCAGATTACATTGGCTCTAAAAAAATTGGGCGCTCCTCGCATAAAAGTCTCTGGCCTTACATGAATTCATGGATTTGATGGTTAAGATATCATTCAAATAAAAGCCATGTGAGGTGGTGATTCATTGAAATTATCCAGTCAAAAAAGTGTTTCCTTTTCCGGACTGAAATGTAAATGTAAATGTATTGGCCATCGACCGAAAACAATTTCTCACAGAGATATAAGTTGATAAATGGCTATGAGGTTATTGGCTTCGAGGCTACGAGGTTATTGTCTATCAACAGATACAGGTAGTACGCCCAATTTCATTGAGGTCTGTCTGTTAGAAGAGCGCAAATAGTACATTACTCCATGGTTACTGTCCCAGTTCCATTGATTTCCATACAATATTGATGTGAGTGATTAATTTGCGCTCGCTATTGATTCTTTTTTTTCAAATTTTATTTAACCTTTATTTAACTAGGCAAGTCAGTCAACAACTCATTCTTATTGTGGGGACGGGGGCTGAGATTAAAAATAAATCAAATATAAATATAGGACAAAACACACATCACGACAAGAGAAACAACACAACATAACGAGAGACCTAAGACAACAACATAGCAAGTGCAAGAAGGTAGAGACAGAGGGCAAGAATGTAGAGACAACAATGTATCACACAAAGCAGCCACAACTGTAAGTGTCCATGATTGAGTCTTTGAATGAAGATTGAGATAAAACTGTCCAGTTTGAGTGTTTGTTGGAGCTCGTTCTAGTCGCAAGCTGCAGCGAACTGAAAAGAGTAGCGACCCAGGGATGTGTATGCTTTGGGGACCTTGAACAGAATGTGACTAGCAGAATGGGTGTTGTATGTGGATGATGAGGGCTGCAGTAGATATCTTAGATAGGGGGGAGTGAGGCCTAAGAGGGTTTTATAAATAAGTATCAGCCAGTGGGTCTTGTGACGGGTATACAGAGATGCCCAGTTTACAGAGTAGTATAGACTGCAGTGATGTGTCCTATAAGGAGCATTGGTGGAAAATCTGATGGACGAATGGTAAAGAACATCTAGCCACTCGAGAACACCATTACCTGCCGATCTATAAACTACTACTGATTACAGTAGAACAAGCTAATGAATTCCAGTCTTGAGTGACCACTTCGTAAATATCGGTGCTTGTGCAGTTTACAAGGTACTAATTTAGCAAAATACAAGTAAGCTGAATAGAATAGTCTTCAAAATATCACAACTTATTTCAGCATATTGATTGTGAATTTGGACATATAAAACTGGAGTTTTGACGCTCGGGCCATAAATCAAAAAGCAAGAAACAGTATAATTTTCAATGTTTGTTTAAGGAATATAAATAGTACTTTTATGAGTGAGCACAGATTAGTGACTGTTATTTTTTCACCATTACTACAGTGAAAAGAGCTTGTTTCTAGCAGATCAAAAGATTTGACCCATGTTACCAGCGCAATTTTGTTTTTGCGGATTGTCGGTGCGCATTTCACATATAAACCACGCTGTGGGCCAGGGATGCTGCATGCTTTACAGTAAAGAAAATAGTACTGTAAAATATATTACAGCAGCTCTGTTGAAAAGCAAAATTACAGTTTTAAACCCTCTTGAGTCAATTCCCGCGGCCCCGTGGAAATCTAATTAGCATACAAAAAAACCCCATCAAAATCTGTCTGTTTAAACTAGAGATATTTTTGCATGGGCTCTGTCTCAATCCACCGCATCGTTCTTCTCACAAAAACATCTACAGCGTCCAAACGGTTTTACCCCTCAGACGTGTCACAGGATTCATCTGAAGTCAGCACCGCTGATCTGCCAACTTCTGTTTGTAGTGTCCGAAACGGTTCAGCCTAGAAAACTAACATTACCCCACTAAAGACGAGACTCACAAACACATAAATGTTGGTTGTTTTACTCTAGGATGCCCACAAGCCTCACAAGACTCGTCAAAAGGCATAGTAAAATCTGTAAAACAGATTTGTGGTATTTTACGATACATTCTACATTGTTTTACTGATGAAATACTGAAAAGTCTTACAGTGGGGTTTAAGGGTTTAGCAGCATGTAATAGACTAAATAGAGAGATGTGTCTGTGTATTAGTATGCGGGACTGAAAGATCTATGCTGCTCAGGGTTTGTTTCTTCGTTGAGAGAGCTGTAAAGGCAAACGGAACAGATGGCGGCTGGAGCGCTCTGTCCTTGCATCCTCTCACAACTGCCACACTTCCTCTGCATCCATTAATCTTCTCTGCACTTCTTCTGCAGCAGCACAACTTTATTAAACCAATTCAGGAGAGAGTGAACAACAAGCATCCCAATGCAACTGTCAGAAGTTAAAGACAGAGCCATCCGTCCATGATAGACTAGACTCCTGTTTTCACAACGTATCTGTAGAACAATAGAGATCTTTTTTTTTAAATCCAGCCATATGAAAGGGGTATCTGTCATAGGGACACAATAAGTGCAGGTTGATGTTTATTGGGATGAGTCTTTTCCTTGAGGCAGAACTGAGCAATAAGGCCACATGCAAAGTCAAAATTGGCTACATTGTATGAAAACAAAAATGGTCTTAATTTAAAGTAACGGATAGGCATTAGGGTTAGACGTGTGGTTAAGGTTAGGTTAGGGTTAAAAATGTTCTGACATTGTAGCTGTGCCAGCTAGTGACCACTCTGCAGAGCTGCCTCCAGACCAAGATCCATGTTGAAGGCTTCATAGCCATAGACAAAGTAGTAGATTTTTAACTGACAGAACCCTAACCATAACCCTTATCCTAACACACTCGTAAATCTGCTGGTGGAATATCCAACTTCTTGAGAAAAGTCACATATCTGATTTTGATTCCCAGATGTGAAGAAGGTGACTTCTGGGTCCTTCTGTCCTGTTCAGTTACAAATTAAATGTTTAGAAATGCAGCTTATGTAATACATTCTTGGAGTGAAAAAGAACAATCATTTTCACAGAGATAGTCAAACATAATAACATTAGATTAGACCCACATGGAGTGGTCTGACTACGATGGCCAAAGCTACATTGCACCTTGGGCTGCTGCAACCCTATTACCACACAAGGCTCAAAATCAGTTGTCACAGACGTCCTTGTCAGAGGAAGAAACACATTACTGTGTGTGAATTTACAAAACGGCTCGCTTGCCATGACAAATATTTCAGGATCGCAAATCTATTCGTCCCTCTGCTGTGTGTCTGTAGCAGTCAATGGCTTAATTGAAAAATCTATTCCAATTTAAATGATTGGAATAAAGGACTCCAGGAGCCACAGATAAAAACGCTTTCTACTCCTAGATCTGCTTTAATTGGAAAGCTATTTCTTCAGGGTATTATAATGGTTCTGAGGAAAGATTGCAAAATAAAGTTGATGAGCTGGGGAAGGTTAATAGCCTGTGTGTGTGTGTGTTTTCTACAATGTAATTGTCCTTATGACAGAAGAATGAAGAATCCTTATGACAAAGGAAGAATTATATTTGTTTGTCTTCCCTGTTATAATAAAGATTACATGTTAATCTTCTGGGTTCACCGACCCACTCAGTCCTGTGGACACCGGACTAACCAATCTGTCCCTCTGGAAAAGAGGCGGCGGCTCCTTGTTCTATACAGTTTGGGAACAAATCAACAACTCTACCACTAAATTCCACCTTTAATCTATGACACAAATGTTGTAGATAAAGCATTTATATTATACTCAGTTCAATTTTATATAGTGAGCAATGTTAGGGATCTAACTTTTAAAAGTAACTCGTTAGGTTACAACGTTACTGCCATTAAAAATAACTTGTTACATTACACCGTTACTTACTGTGGAAAGTACTTACTGTAGTCGTTACATTACTTTTGTGTTACTCTGAAAATGCCATGCACATGTTGGTCATTGTTATGCCCAGTAGACTACCTTAGAGTTCCTTGCCTACTTAGTACTCGCTGGATTTTCAAAGTGGAGCATTCCTCTAAGCACCTAAAGAGACGTCAATGCACCACACTGTCAGCAGCACTGATGTCATCGGACATCATGGGATAGCTCAATACCGAGATCTCTGTCAGATTTCCTAATAGTTGTTTCAGTTGTTTTAGTAAATTGAACTGTGTATTTTGCAATCAACAATATCTTATTTTTTATCACATTATTTGGCCTTTGTAGTTCAGCAGCCTATATTGAAATGTAACTGCCCCACAAAAAATGTGTGATGAAGGAGAAGTGTATACACATTATGATAATAATTAATAAATTAGTTTATGTGAATACTTCCACGGTGTAAAGGCTGTTGTCTCTGCCATCTTGCTAGCTAGCTAGCTTCCCGCCACAACGTTCTGAAGAAATAGGAATAGAGTGAATTTAGGGGAAGAGTTAAAAAAAAAAAAATATTGTCCACCCCAAAAATGTAAATTATATTTTAATGTAATGATTTGCTTATTTGTAAAGGTAACTAAGTAACTGATTACTTAAATTGAAAAGGTAAGACATTAAGTTACTCATTACCACAAAAAAAAGTAATTTGAGTACTTTGACGGGTTACTTTGTAACGCATTACCCATATGTAAGTAGGGCCAATTAGTCCATTACACGTTTTTTTCCCTTACGGAAAGAAAACAGGCAAGCATTTGTAAATTTGCAGTAAGCTCATATTTTCACGTGCAAATTAGTTTTGTGGTAAACCTTTGGGGCAAATTTGTGGCAACTTGTGAAATTTTGGCAAATAATTCTGAGAAACTCGTGGTGAACATTGTCCTGTTTTCCTCAAATGTGCTGCACAATCATTAGGAAATGCTAATTAGATAAGGTTTTTGGAATGGAATGTCTTATCTACAAGAACCAAAGCACATATAACTTTAAATTAATTTGCTTCTCACAGGAAAAACTAAACTAAATATACTAAATGTACTAAATGCACTAAACCACATTCAGTGCCTTAGCAGATACAAATGCTGTCACGTTCTGACCTTAGTTTCTTTGTTATGTCTTTGTTTTAGTGTGGTCAGGGCGTGAGTTGGGTGGGTTGTCTATGTTCCTTTTTCTATGTTGTGTTTTTGCGTTTGGCCTGGTATGGTTCTCAATCAGAGGCAGGTGTCATTAGTTGTCTCTGATTGAGAATCATACTTTGGTAGCCTTTTCCCACTTGTGTTTCGTGGGTGTTTATTTTGTGTCTTTGTGTATGTCACCAGACAGGACTGTTTCGTTTCATATCATTCTCATTGTTATTTTTGTTTTAGTGTTCTGAGTTGAATAAATATTGTCATGAACACGCACCACGATCCTTGCGACTCCTCGTCAGAAAAGAGGACGGTATATTTACATTTTACATTTAAGTCATTTAGCAGACGCTCTTATCCAGAGCGACTTACAAATTGGTATATTGCAGCGCCTCGTATCGGCCGGGCCTTGAGTGGGCATCGAGCCAGGTTCCATGAAGCCGGCTCAGCGCATCTGGTCTCCAGTGAGTCTCCTCGGGCCGGGGTACATGGCACCAGCACGCATGGTGTCCCCGGTTCGCCAGCACAGCCCAGTGCCGGCTATTCCACCTCGCCACACTGGCCTGGCTACGTGGAGCATTCAACCAGGTAAGGTTGGGCAGGCTCGGTGCTGGAGACCTGCAGTGCGCCTCCATGGTCCGGTCTATCCGGTGCCACCTCCACGCTGCGCTTTGGTCCGATCCTTGCGACTCCTCGCCAGAAGAAGAGGACGAGCATTACAAATGCATCCTATACAAATGTCTTATCTCACAATGAAAACATTATTCAGAGCAGGGTTGGGGTCAATTCCAATTTGAAATTGCAATTAAATTCTTGAATTCACTTATGAAGTGGCAAATTTACTTTTAATGACATTTGAATTTTAAAAAATCTTATGGAGTTGGAATTAGACTGTTTGGACTTTGAATTATAATTTCAACCTCTATTCCTATATGTCCAGTATAACTATGCTGTCTGAACAGCAACATGATCAGCCTGAAATCCTGAGAGAATTGAATTAGATTTTTTTGCATTTTTGGGGATAATATTGAATTGGGAATTAAATTCTTGGAATTGACCAAACATTGGAATTCATAGCAATTGAATTATCTCTGAATTGAAAGACTGACCTGGACATTTTATTGAATTAAATGGAATTTACAGGTAGAGAGAATTTAATTAGAATTTAATTTGTGGAATTGACCCCAACTGTGATGCAGAGTGCTACAATATTAACCTTAAATCATCAGCATGCTAATGAAGAAATATTTCCTAAATTATGTATTGTTTTTATGTAGCTACAACATCTACATGAGAAATATTTGAACACTATGGTGATGTTAACTCCAGAATTTACAGGAGCCAATTTAAAACTGGGCAATGAGCTTTCAACCATTGAAAGTTTAAAAAAATTATGAAGAAAATGAAATATTTAAAACAACAAAAACAAACCCAGTTCAGAACTATTGCCTTTTTTAGGGAACTTTGGAGATTATTCATCCAAAGCTTGTAGAATGTATTTTCTATTTTGGCATCTTCAAAATTAGAGAGCAGCTAATGGGCGGGTTTGGCTTTACAAAATCGGGGTGATCTGTTACAGATTTGTTGCTATGCTTCTCACTGACACTGGCATTGTATATATTTTTCAGAAAGGAAACACTCTGCCTTATATAAATGCTATATAAACAAACGATGTAGCTAGGATAAACTTAGGCCTACTAAACCTATCTTTAAATGTGTGGCCAACTGTTCCCAGATCTACACGTTACAAGGTTTTGCTCCAGCCAAGCCTCAAACCAATTGGTTCAATCACATCAACGACTGTAATTATGATATTCAATCTAGACTGGGGATGTCATCATCAAGAGCCAGTTGTCTGCTTGTTGCCACTTCTGACTCAGGTGTATATGGCTTGGGTGGGAGAAAAGTAACATAACATTTTTGTCAAAGTGGAATTATATTTTTTTGAAATATTTACAAGTGAATAAAAATGTCCCTCAGTCGAGCAGGGAATTTCAAACCCATATTCAACCACAAAGACCAGGGAGGTTTCCCAATGCCTCGCAAAGAAGGGCACATATTGGTAGATTGGTAGATTGAAATACAAAAGTAGACATTGAATATCCCTTTGAGCATGATTATATTATTAATTACTCTTTGGATGCTGTATCAATACACCATGTCACTACAAAGATACAGGCATCCTGCCTAACTCAGTTGCTGGAGAGGAAGGAAACAGCTCAGTGATTTCACCATGAGGACAACGTTTACTTTAAAACAGTTCCAGAGTTAAATGACTGTGACAGGAGAAAACTGAGGCTGGATCAACAACATTGTAAAATTCTCCACAATACTAAAAGTAGGAAGACTGTACAGAATATAAATATTCCAAAACATGCATCCTCTTTGCAACAAGCCACTAAAGTAATACTGCAAAAAATGGGGCAAATAAATATATTGTTTGTCCTGAATACAACATTTTACTGTATGTTTAGGGCAAATCCAATACAACACATTATTGAGTACCACTCTCCGTATTTTCAAGCATAATGGTGGCTGCATCTTGTTACAGGTATGCTTGTAATTGTTAAGGACCGGGGATTTTTCAGGATAAAAAATAAATGGAATGGCGCTAACAGGCAAAATTCTAGAGGAAAACCTGTTTCAGTCTGCTTTCCACCAGACACTGGGAGATGAGAGACCTTTCACACAAGGCCAAATCTACACTGGACTTGCTTACCAAGAAGACAGTGATTGTTCCTGAGTTACAGTTTTGAATTAAATCTACTCAAATCTATAGCAAGACCTGAAATGGTTGTCTAGCATTCATCAACAAACAATTGGACAGAGCTTGAAGACATTTTGAAAATAAAAATGGGCAAATGTTGTACAATCCAGGTGTGGAAAGCTCTTAAAGCCACACAGCTGTAATCGCTGCCAAAGGTGCTTCTACAAAGTATTGACTCAGGGGTGTGAATACTTATTTATGTAAATTTGATATTTCTGTATTTATTTTTCATAAATTTGCTAAAATGTCTAAAAACACATTTTCACTGTCATTACGGGGTATTGTGTGTGTGTAGATGGGTGAGCTTTTTTATTTATTTAATACATTTTGAATTCAGGATGCAACACAGAAAAATGTGGAATGAAGGCACTGTACATATCAAGGCAAGAAGTCTTGAACTGTCCATGCAACACCACGGGTAGGGAAAAAGCATATCCATCTGCAAAAAGTGATTGTACTGTTGCTACCTTAGCTGTTGTGCTTAATAACATGCTATTGAACGGTGACACTATGGATATTGGAGACAGCAATGTGATCACCAAAAAATGTGTTTAAAATGATTAGTTGGCCAGCGAGCTATTACCTTAATTGTGCAGAAAATATGATAGCTAACATTAGCTAGCTAGCTAAGCGCTAGCCACTAGTTAGCCAGTCAGTGTCACTGACAGGTTGAAACTGATAACACAACAAAATGTATTTCACTCTATCCCATAAAGCTTGACATTGCTAACAAGGCACCAATTAGCTAACACAATTTATAATATATTAGGAAGTTGTCAAAGGTTTGCTGTATATTCATCACTTGTGGCAAACATTTCTGGCACACTATTTAGTTGTATCAAATTTGCCACAAACCTGAGGGTTCAGGTGTGATCCTGAGGAAAGTCCACCTCAATATATAGAGTACAGTATGCCTGTCTCAAACACGTCAATGTCATGGGATTACAGGAATTTGATAAGAATCAGATCATCTCCATTCCATACACTGAGTGTACAAAACATTAGGAACACCTTCCTAATATTGAGTTGCACCCCCTTTTGCCCTCAAACAGCCTCAATTTGTAAGGGCATGGTCTCTATAAGGTGTCGAAAGCGTTCCACAGGGATGCTGGCTCATGTTGGCTCCAGTGCTTCCCACAGTCGTGTCAAGTTGGCTGGATGTCCTTTGGGTGGTGGAGTGTTTTTAATACAGACAGGAAATGGTTTAGCATTAAAAACCAAGCAGCTTTGCTGTTCTTGACACACTCCAAACACACTCCAAACTGCTGTGCCTGGCACCTGCTACCATACCCCGTTTAAAGGCACTTTTTGTCTTGCCCATTCACCCTCTGAATAGACTACCACAGTATGAGACACAATACCCATGAAACCTAGAGGCCAAACAAGGCAATGGTTCCAATCATTTTAGAAACACTTTTAATAAGGGCTGTGTTTCGTGAAGGCTTATTCTGACATAACGTTTTGATAACCGTGTAAATCTCCCTAGGACATGTTTACTTTTATCAATATATTCACCTGTAAAAAAATTGGCAACATTTCTTTTATTTTTAAATTTCTTTTTTTCACCTTTATTTAACCAGGTAGGCTAGTTGAGAACAAGTTCTCATTTGCAACTGCGACCTGGCCAAGATAAAGCATAGCAGTGTGAACAGACAACAACACAGAGTTACACATGGAGTAAACAATTAACAAGTCAATAACACAGTAGAAAAAAAGGAAAAAAAAGAGAGTCTATATACATTGTGTGCAAAAGGCATGAGGAGGTAGGCGAATAATTACAATTTTGCAGATTAACACTGGAGTGATAAATGATCAGATGGTCATGTACAGGTAGAGATATTGGTGTGCAAAAGAGCAGAAAAGTAAATAAATATAAACAGTATGGGGAAGAGGTAGGTAAAATTGGGTGGGCTATTTACCGATAGACTATGTACAGCTGCAGCGATCGGTTAGCTGCTCAGATTGCAGATGTTTGAAGTTGATGAGGGAGATAAAAGTCTCCAACATCAGCGATTTTTGCAATTCGTTCCAGTCACAGTTGACAATTCTGTGATCTGTCTTTTGCGAGTTTTCAATTGACACAATACCTGTTTGCAAATGTGTCAGCTGGAGATGACGTGCAGGAGCATGGAGGGATTTGTAGTCTAGCATGATGTCTACGTTGATGCTAATTCGAGTTTTCGGATCTGAGAGTAAATAGAGCCGAATATCTTGATAAAAGTCACTTAGTCCGAGAGAGATTTACATGGTTATCAAAACATCCCGCCAATGTAGTAGGCCTACACAAAACAAAGCCATTATTTTAAATGTTTCTAAAATTCTCCATCTAAAAAATTAATGGTGGAAAATGTATTGGAACCATTTCTCTGTTTGACTGCTAGGTTTTATGGGTATTATGACACCTGGGGCTCTATCGCACATTGAAGTGGATTCAACAGGTAACATCAATAAGGGATCATAGCTTTCACCTAGATTCACCTGGTCAGTCTATGTCATGAAAAGAGCAGGTGTTCCTAATGTTTTGTACACTCAGTGTAGAAAGTCTTCAGGATATGTTGAATGTGTTTTGTATGATGCACTTTCTTTTCATGCACACATGTATTGCAATACTGTATGATACAGACAGAAGAGTATCGAGAGTGTGACAGAATGGCAGTGGGACTGGGGGTACACAGGTGCATACACTACATCACCAAAAGTATGTGGACACCAGCTCGTCAAACATCTCATTCCAGAATCATGGGCATTAATATGGAGTTGGTCCCCCCTTTGCTGCTATAACAACCTTCACTCTTCAGGGAAGGCTTTCCACTTCATGTTGGAACATTGCTGCGGGGACTTTCTTCCATTCAGCTACAAGAGCATCATTAGTGAGGTCGGGCACTGATGTTGGGCTATTAGGTCTGACTCGCAGTCAGCGTTCCAATTCGTCTGTTGTACTGCCAGATGGTGAAGCATGATTCATCACTCCAGAGAACTCATTTCCACTGCTCCAGAGTCCCATGGCGGCAAGCTTAACACCACTCCAGCCAATGCTTGGCATTGCACATGGTGATCTTAGGCTTGTGTGTGGCTGCTCGGCCATAGAAACACATTTCATGACGCTCCCGACGAACAGTTATTGTGCTGACGTTGCTTCCAGAGGTAGTCTGTAGTGAGTGGTGCAACCGAGGACAGAATATGTTTTTTTTCAGCCCTCGGCGGTCCTGTTCTGTGAGCTTGTGTCGCTTACCACTTACCACAACACTTACAGTTGACCGGGCAGCTCTAGCAGGTCAGAAATTTGATGAACTGACTTGTTTGAAAGGTGGCATCCTATGACGGTGCCACGTTGAAAGTCACTGAGCTCTTCAGTAAGGCTATTCTTACTGCCAATGTTTGTCTATAGAGATTGCATGGCTGTGTGCTCGATTTTATACACCTATCAGCAACAGATGTGGCTGAAATGGCCTAATACACTAATTTGAAGGGTTGTCCATTTAGTGTACAGTATATGCTGAAGGAAGTTGCTCAGGGGTAGGCAACTAGCCATGGCCCGAATGAGCCATTTTTGTCAAAGCGGGTAGTTGTGGGACTGGAAAATTATTATAATCACTTGAAGGTCTCAATATGTCTCATCTCTCAATTGTCTCAAGGGTTAATTTATTAACAAGTGACATCCATAACTGATCATAGCTTTCATCTGGATTCACCTGGTCAGTCCATGTCATGGAAAGAGAAGGTGTTTCTAATCGTTTGTACACTCAGTGTACAGTGCCTTTGGAAAGTATTCAGACCTCTTGACTTTTTCCACATTTTGTTACGCTACAGCCTTATTCTCCATTTTCTCATCAGGCAAAACACAGTAACTACAGTGTAGTATCTGTTTTTATCTTGTGACAAAGTGTCCTGGTTCAATTATGTTCCGGCTGAAATTTGCAGTAACTATAAAATCCAAGTAAAACCAAGGCATATAGCAGTAATTGAAGTTAATGCACTTTAGCCTTGTTCTACCGTGTTCTGACTGCAGTTAACTGCTCTGCCATACAAAGGCAAAGAGTATTAACCACCCAAACATTGAAACTGAGAAAAATGGCTTTAAAGGGGATTTGCTGTCCAGCCAAATATGTTGTAGGTGGATAAGTAATAATGCACTAATGTATTATCTTATTATGAAGTATGGTTTTTGTTGCATATCAACCATGACCACTGATTTGACCCCTAATTCAAATAAATGACAATACAAAGTCAAACAAAAAAAACACAAGAAATTTGGATAAACACATTTAGATTGTAGATACTGCACATTTTAAGTGTAAACATTCTATGCAATGAAAACCTTTGTCCTTACCTTATGGTGAAAAAATGCTTGCGGGTTACTACAATACAACATTCAAAACATGAAAACATAACTAAATAAAACCATTAAATACAGTTTTAATGTTTCTATCAAATAGAAAAACAACAAGAAAGTTGGATAAACACATTTAAATTGTAAATACTGCAATTTGCCTTTGCATTACCCATATACAGTGGTTGTCTACAGTCATACAAATGCAGAGTGCAGTATCTGCACTCAAATCAATGGTCATGTTTGATATGGATAGAAAGAGAGAAAGTGAGAGGGAAAGAAATAAAACGAGAGAGAATGATAAACCCCTAAAATGCATTTCTCCGGAGAAAGAACCCAGCACATGGCTCCATTTCCGCTGGTGAAGCGGCGAGTTAAAAGGTGGCCCCAGTGCAATGAAACTCAATTTCACGCCACATTATCCCTCCCTGTTCTCTTTCCTGGCCTTCATTTTCATTAAGACCAGATACAATCATAAATTAATAATTACTGTTGAATGTCTAAGCGCAGACCGTCGTCCTGTAGTCTTCGTCTCCATGGCCCTTCATGTTCATGCTTGCAAAATGTTAATTTAGGTAATGTGGCCTGGCCTTTGTCAGATCATTCTCTTTTGTAGTTTCCCTAATACATCATGGTCTATTTGATTAGATGACATTAGGGAGTGTTTTCTGGTCCGATCAAGCTGTACCACCTTCATTTATCTTCGGAGACTTACACAAGTCAACACAAACATTGAGTTACTCTCTGGTATGATGATCCGCAGCAGGCAAAATATCACATGGGATGACATACAGTATCTGTTGTCCTGGTTCAAGTGACGTGAGATAACCACATTAGAACTAGGCCCAGATTCAATTCGATCACGCTTTGTCGGCAATGCATGTTTTAAATACAATGTTTCTGGATTCGAGGAGACCACATTCACGGTAAGGGCTACATGGGTCGGCTCATTCGGAAATTACCTTAAAATGGAGAATTGTTCAAATCCGTGATCAAATGAAATCCTGGCCTAGTTGAAGACCACTTTTTCAGGATGACATCAACACATCTGAAATTATTATTTTGGTTGGTACCTATCTGAAGCTACAACAAATAAACAGATTATAACCAGACAAACAATATAAAAATTCAGGTTGTTAAAATTACTTCTACAAAACGTCCTTTTTACAATCAGTACACATATTGACCATGACCTCACAAAATACATCTGTCTGACATCATTGCAATCAATCTTTCCCACAAGGTTCTGATTATATTTAGGATATTGGTTGAATTCTAATGTTTGAGGTGGGTTCAAACAAGCATGTGCCAGAACGGCACTTTAAACCTGACCGTGATAGCAACAAGACAGTGCAGAATTTAAAAAATATATATATCTGGTAGAATGCTAGGCTTTATTTCGTCACACACAACTGTAAGCTATGTTCTGTAAATCTCTTGCAATTACCTTTACCTATCTTGTAATGAGTTTATTTCCCTGTAATAATTAATACAAGTCAAAACGTTAATATAAAATACAGTGTAGCTTTAAGTTACCTGTGGCTCATTATTTTAATTACAGAGCCTAAATATGTTTTACATTGATTGGTTTATCGGTGTTGAAAGGCATTCTATTTGAACCGTCATGCTGCTGATGCCATGCAGACTGTCACATTGTGTTCATACTTTTTCTAATAATGACCAAGTTTGATGTCCGACGACAACAGACAGTTTATGATGTGGCTGAGATGAGTGTCTACAGACAAGTACTGGTAAACCAACCTTTAGTTAAAACCATTATACGACAACTAATGCTCAGCTGCCATACATTAACATGGGCTTTGAACTAGTTCCACCAAATATTCATCCTCAAACCTTGTGAGTTTTCAATATCTCAGGGGTAAAGGAGAATCACTGGCTTGGAGTCTTACTGAACACTTACCCTCATCTTTATTTAGCCCTGCAGGCAAGCGCAAAACAACATCAAATTGAGCAATGTTAACTTAGGCAAAAGAACAGACAGACAGTGACAGGGTCATGCAGAATAATTGTCTCTGGACGATGTCTGTATGGACATGTCTCCATGGCAAGCCAAGCAAATACACCACACAAGCTCGTATTGTAACACAGCCGCTGCTTTGAATATGCAGCCAGGGTGCATAATGAACCTACTTGATGCAACTACAGCAGGACAGTACAACAGAACAAATACACGTTTGATATTTAAAGTCTTTGTGCCTTATGGTCATATTTGTACGGAATTGAATTCATTACAAAATGTGCACTGATATGAAACATCTAGCTTCGGGGGCACTTTGCTCAGTTGCCAGTGCAGAACAAGGCGTCAAATCGAGAAATAAACAGCATTTCTGACTAATAGATGAGAACAATCTCACTAAGTCAGCGAAAATGAGTGGTGTGTATGGCTACATCTTAAATGACACACTATTTACCATAAGGTGCACTACTTAGTGCCCTATATATGGAATAAACTGCAATTTGAGACACACTCATTCCTTTACTGTAGGCATTTCAAAGGCTGGATATATATGACAAGTGTTGGTAAAGGAAAGAATGAATGGGATCATTGGATGGACACAGTGCATGTGATCTCATTGCATAACTTGTTATCACTTCGATTGAAGTTCTCAAGTGACAGCAGACACCTTAATGTTGACTAAAAGGCTGAACTCGACAATAAGACTTTTCGGCGACAGGATTGCTTGACTCTTTGCGTTGCTCACTCTAAAACTTTAACTTTTTTTTAAAAAGAAGAGAAAAGCTTGAAATGTTTCAGAACTTGAATTTTTTACAATACTGTGTTGAATTATGCAGCGATCAGTCAACTATTAATCTCTGTGGCTGTGTTACAGCCATGCTTTAAAAAAATGGGACCAGGCCAAGCAATGCTGTGTCAACACATTCCTCTAAGAATTGCTTACAAGAGAAATGTGTCTCTCAATGTTGATTCAATTTTTCTCCTTACAAGTTTAGAGTGGTGTACCTGTTACAGATCAACGGTCACAGTTAATGATTCCAATCAAATAAAAAATGGAAAGTTACAGTAATTAACAAAGGCAACTTAGCATGATACTACCAGGGGTATGTACTCATTAGTGCACACCGTAGCAAAAGTTTTGCAACAAAAACAAGAGTTTTTTTTATGTACAATCCCTCTCTGTTTCAGCCTGTTTGCTTCCATTTAGTTCCTAGTACACCCCAGTCACACTATAATACAATTTGCTACTGACAATGATTGGTCCATGTTATGTTGTCATGTATCCCTGGATGTTTTTGGAGTTATGTTCTTCTGCTTGGAGGTACCTCCCATTACTCAAAGGAAACAGCATGAGCTGTGGGCCTACTCAGTGTAGATACGCATCTGGTGGGGTTGTGTGCAACCCCCAATCAGAGTGTGGCAATGTGTACCTATCAGGTACTGTATAAAGAGCCAGAGTGTGGGCTGCTGTCACGTCCTGACCTTAGTTCCTTTTTATGTCTCTATTTTAGTTTGGTCCGTGCGTGAGTTAGGGTGGGCATTCTATGTTTTTGTTCTATGTGTTATAGATCTATGTGTTTGGCCTGGTATGGTTCCCAATCAGGGCAGCTGTCAATCGTTGTCTCTGATTGAGAACCAACCTGATTGAGGCAGCCTGTTTTCCCACTATGGTTTGTGGGTAGTTGCTTACTGTGTCTGTGTTTTCACCATACAGAACTGTTTCAATTTTCGTTGTTTCACGTTTGTTAGTTTGTTGTAATAGTTGTAATAAATTTAACATGGACACGTACCACCCTGCATTTTGGTCGGATCTATCCTACTCCTCATCAGACGAAGAAGAAGTTCGTTACAGAACTACCCACCAAGAAAGGACCAAGCAGCATGGTAACGAGAGGCAGCGATATCTGGAGAAATGGGAGGAGATATTGGACGGCAAGGGACCCTGGGAACAGGCTGGGAAATATCGCGCCCCAAAGAAGAACTAGTGGCAGCGAAAGCTGAGTGGCGGCGATATGAGGTAAGGCAGCGCAACAGGCACGAGAGGCAGCCCCCCAATTATTTGGGGGTGGCACACGGGGAGATTGGCGGAGTCAGGCGATAGACCTGAGCCAACTCCCTGTACCCCCCCAAGTGCCATGCGAGAGTGGGCATCCAGCCAGGGCGTGTTGTGCCAGCTCAGCGTGTTTGGTCTCCGGTACGCCGTTTCGGCCCAGTGTATCCTGCGCCGGCGCTGCGTGCTGTGTCTCCGGGGCGCTGGGAGGGTGCAGTGCGCCCTATGCCTGCACTCCATCCGTGCCGGGCGAATGTGGGTATTGAATCTAAGGGAGAGGTGTGAGTGGTATGCACCAGATCTCCAGTGCTCCCCCACAGCCCGGTTCAACCTGTGCCTGTACTCTGGAGAGTCCGGGCTAAAGTGGTCATCCAGCCTGGAGCAGTGGTGCCAAGGCTGCAAACCAGAGCTCCAGTGCTCCCCCACAGCTCGGTTCATCCGGTTATTCCTCCACGCACCGGGCCTCCTGTAGGTCTCCCTAGCCTGGTGGGTCCTGTGGCAGCCCCACTCACCAGGCTGTCTCTCCAACTCCTCCCTCCAGGTTCTTCCCGCCTGTCAGTCAGGAGCTGCCAGAGGCACCCTTCAGTCTGGAGCTGCCAGAGCCGCCCGTCAGTCAGGAGCTGCCAAAGCCGCCCGTCACTCAGGCGCTGAATGGAGGCTCATGCCTATATCCAAGCTCCCATCAGTAATGTAGTACACTGTAAATATATATATATATATATATATATATTCAGGGGCTTAGTAAATATTACCCACTAAAATGCAGGTTTCTGGATTTACTTCAAGATTTGACTACCTTACTTGATATTTTGTTAGATTTTAGATTGTTTTGTACTTTTTACCCTTATTTTGTGAGATCCAATTGGTAGTTCCAGTCTTGTAACCCATCACTGCAACTCCCGTACAGACTCGACAGAGGCGAAGGTCGAAAGCCATGCATCCTCCGAAATATGACCCCACCAAGCCACACTGCTCGCATAACCCAGAAGCCAGCCACACCATTGTGTCAGAGGAAACACTGTACAGCTGGCGACCATAGTCAGCGTGTATGCACCCGGCCCACCACAAAGAGTCGCTAGAGCACGATGGGACAAGGACATCCTGGCCGGCCAAACCCTCCCCTAACCCGGACAACGCAGGGCCAATTGTGAACCGCCTCATGGGTCTCCCGGTCGTGGCCAGCTGCGACACAGCCTGGGATCGAACCAGGGTCTGTAGTGACGCCTCGAGCACTGCAATGCAGTGCCTCAGACTGCTGTGCCATACCTTACATTATTTTTGATGTGTTCAAAAAGAATGACATTTGAAAATGCATATTCATTTTATTATACTATGTTTAATTTACTCAATGTTAATAATATTTACTCTTAATTTAAGAATTTGTAGTTTTTGCAACAACTTGCCATGTGGCTGAATTTTTTTGGAGGATTGTGTGTAATTCAAAATCTTTCGAATGTATGATAGTTTTACACAATGTTATATGCAAGTTTGAAGAAAGAAAAGCATATTTCTATATTAGTATTAAGTAGCTTTTTATACTATGAGGTGTAATGGATCATGATGAACGGATATCAAAACCATCAGACAAATAGATGTTCAAAGATCAGACAACCCAATACAACATACAAGAAGATCATAAAAGCACAACTGCATATCAATCTGAAAGAAAAACTCCATATTTTGGGATTATATAAACAATTGACTAATGAAAAAAATCTAAACATAGTTTTCGGTGAACATCCCTGCACAATTTCAATCCACCATTTATTTAATAAAGCAAAGAGTGTTGAAAGCAGTGTTGTCAATTAAATAAAATGAGTAACTCATTTAAATAAAATAAGCAAGCTATGTTTATTTATTGTTTTCAAACCAAAGAGGATTACTGAATTTGTTGATGTGTAGATTGCGCCGACAGACACGGACACCCTGTTTCAACTTTGCAGTATTTTTTTGTGTGTGTTATTTCTTACAGTGCCTTCAGAAAGTATTCATACCACTTGACTTATTCCAAATTGTTATGTGTTACAGCCTCACCTATTTACACTACTGGTCAAAGGTTTTAGAACACCAACAAGGGTTTTTCTTAATTTGTTACTATTTTCTACATTGTAGAATAATAGTGAAGACATCACAACTATGAAATAACACATATGAAATCATGTAGTAACCAAAAAAGTGTTTTTCAGAAATTGTTGCAAAAACTGAAATATAACAGTTACATAAGTATTCAGACCCTTTATAGACCCTTTATATTCAGCAACTTTGGCAGTGACTACAGCCTCGAGTCTTCTTGGGTATGACGCTACAAGCTTGGCACATCTGTATTTGGGGACTTTCTCTCATTCTTCCTTGCAGATCCTCTCAAGCTCTGTCAGGTTGGATGGGGAGCATCACTGCACAGCTACTTTTGGGCCTCTCCAGAGATGTTCGATCGGGTTCAAGTCCGGGCTCTGGCTGGGCCACTCAAGGACATTCAGAGAGTTGTCCCGAAGCCACTCCAGCGTTGTCTTGGCTGTGTGCTTAGCGTCGTTGTCCTGTTGGAAGGTGAACCTTTGCCCCAGTCTGAGGTCCTGAGCGCTCTGGAGCAGGTTTTCATCAAGGATCTCTCTGTACTTTGCTCCATTCATCTAAAAAACATCCACCACCACCATCCTTCACTGTAGGGATGGTGCCAGGTTTCCTCCAGACATGACGCTTGGCATTCAGGCCAAAGAGGATAATCTTGGTTTCATCAGACCAGAGAATCTTGTTTCTCATGGTCTGAGAGTCTTTAGGTGCCTTTTGGAAAACTCCAAGCAGGCCTTCATGTGCCTTTTTACTGAGGAGTGGCTTCCGTCTGGTCAATATACCATAAATGCCTGATTGGTGGAGTGCTGCAGAGACGGTTGTCCTTCTGGAAGGTTCTCCCATCTCAACAGAGAAACTCTTGTTAGAGCTCTGTTAGAGTAACCATTGGGTTCTTGGTCACCTCCCTGACTAGGGCCACTGTGTTCTTGGTGACCTTCAACACTGCAGAAATGTTTTGGTACCCTTCCCCAGATCTGTACCTTGACACAATCCTGTTTTGGAGCTCTACGGACAAATTCCTTCAACCTCATGGCTTGGTTTTTTGATGTGCACTGTCAACTGTGGGACCTTATATAGACAGGTGTGTGCCTTTCCAATTCATGTCCAATCAATTGAATTTACCACAGGTGGACTCCAATCAATTTGTATAACATCTCAAGGATAATCAATGGAAACTGGATGCACCTGCGCTCAATTTCGGGTCTCATAGCAAAGGGTTTGAATACCTATATAAATAACTATTCAAACATTATGTGCAATCATTTCTAAAAACCGGTTTTCGCTTTGTAATTATTAGTTGTTGTGTGTCTGATGATGACATAAAAAAAAAATATATTTTAGAATAAGGCTGTAATGATAAAAAAAATGAAAGGGGTCTGAATACTTTCCGAATGCACTCTCCTGTTGCACTGGGCCGGCCTGTTTATATAATGAATATGAAATGAAATCGGAGGGCAGAAATTATTCATTATTACCAGCAGCAGTGATGTATCCTAAAAAAGAGATGGTGGAGAGATGGAATTCACATTTTTCTGCTTTAACAAATAGCAGATTCTCCAGGAGACACTGGAGGACTTGTCGGACGTGGAGACCTGGGGCCATGGAAACCCCAATACCATGGGTACCTGAGGAGACTTGATGAGCATGAACTGCATAGACTCACTGTGGTTCCCTGACACGCAGGTTGATAGGACTAGTATTGTGGGTGACTCTGCCTATAGTGCACCCATCCAGTGCTCTGACGTCGATGGGAATGTAGAGGGGCTGAGTGGGGTTGCCCAGCTCTGACACCAGGGTAGTGTCCATAAAACTCTCATCAACCCCAGAGTCAATGAGTCCTTAGAGAGATATCGACTGGTCGTCCCACAGCAGGATGGCATGGAGAGGGGTGTGAGTAAGGGGAGAAGGAAAATACTCTGTATTGCCCACCAGAGTACTCGTACCTACTGATGAGCCTGGTCTTTTACTGGACAGGTAAACACGTAACGACCGGTAGTCCTCAACACAGACAACTCTTGGTGTTAAGTCTGCGTAAACTTTTGGCTGGAGACAACCTAGCTCTGGCGAGTTGCATCGGCTCCGGAAGAGGCGAGTCGGTAGACCTCGGAGACTCTAGGGGCAACTCGGGTAACCTCGGAAACGTTGATGCCGGGGACTTTCAATAATCTGTGAAGGAACGTGTCGAACAGGGATTCTGGGTTCCAGCCGGGGTGGCCTTGAGAGATGCGCTGTTGACAGCGGGGTTACTAAGTGGCTGGGAGGTTACTGTCGTGGCTGGCTGCCTCACAGACAATCAGCGGAATTGCTCCAGCAATGTATTCAAGGCATGGTCATGGCGCTCCGCCAAGGTCTGGAATGCTTCCATAAGACCTCAAAGTAACTCCTCGTGTCTGCCAATGGCTCCTTGGGAGGAGATGGCGTTGAGGAGCTGGTCCGAGTCTGCTGAGTCAGTCATGGCCAGTTCATACTATCAGGACTCAGAATAAAACCCAGAGGCAGACAGTTCAAATCACATATTTTTATATACAAAACAGGGGGTAGGAAAAAGACAGGTCAAGAGCAGGCAGAGGTCAGTAATCCAGGGCAGTGTCAGAAAGGTACAGAACGGCAGGCAGGCTCAGGGTCAGGGCAGGCAGAATACTCAAAACTAGAAGGGACTAAAGAGAACAGAAGGGACTAAAGAGAACAGAAGTATGGGAATAAACACGCTGGTTGGCTTGACGAGACAAGACGAACTGGCAACAGACAAACATAAATACAGGTAAATGCAAAGGGGATAATGGGAAAAATGAGCAACACCTGGAGTGGGGAGGAGACAAGCACAAGACAGGTGAAACAGTTCAGGGTGTGACACCCGCTCACTACAAAGATATGTGCCCTTCCTAACTCAGTTTCTGGAGAGGAAGGAAACCGCTCAGGGATTTCACCATGAGGCCAATGGTGATTTTAAACAGTTAGTGTTTAATGGCTGTGATGTGAGATAACTGAGGATGGATCAACAACATTGTAGTTACTCCACAGTACTGACATAATTAACAGAGTGAAAAGAAGGAAGCCTGTACACAATTAAAATATTCAAAAATATGCACACAAGGCACTATGGTAATAAAAATCAACATCTCTCAAATGACCTACTCACTTTGGTGTTAAATTACTTGAGTTATTTTCTGAACAGCTTCTCACTTCACACACTAATTTGTCGCAAAAAATGACAGTTGGAACTCAAAAAGTGAAAATATGTCATTTGTGTTGCTAATCTAACAGTTACAGTGTTTTTTACATTTTGCACGCGCCTTCATCCAAAGGGAATACAAAAAAATTATATTGCCTGAAAGAATTATATGGATTTAATATTTGTCAAATTATTGAGCATGTCCTCAAAAGTCAAATAAGCATCAGAAATGTTATTTATTTACCATATGAAAATGCATATCAAGATCCTGATATGGGCCTCAGCCAAAAAAATATGCATTGTATGTGCTGAGAAAATATGCTACTCATTCATATATTTGTATGTACATATTCTTATTCAATCCTATACACTTGTGTGTATAAGGTAGTTGTTATGACATTGTTAGATTACTTGTTAGATATTACTGCATGGTTGGAACTAGAAGCACAAACATTTCGCTACTCTCGCATTAACATCTGCTAACAAATTAAATTAAATTTGGATTTGATATAGGCCTACTGTCAGTATTTGTCAACATATAAAGAAAATAAAATGTCCACATAGGCCGATCTCAGAATATTTAATGAGCCCATATCTGGCCATACCATGTATGATATCCCGAGGGAATTCAAAAATGATGTGTGCATGAAATATTTGTCAAATTATTGAGCACATGCTGAAAACTCAGTAATCATACTTGTCAGGATCCGTATATGGACCTCAGCCAAGAGATGCATATCTGGACTCAATATAGTTTAATATCTTGAATGTACTGAGAAAACACAGATATGCTACGTATGCAGTCAGTATTTGTCAAAAAATAGTATGTCATATCTCAATATATCAAATGAGTCCATGTCCAGCCATAGGAAATGTCCATGTGTGATATTCGGAGTAATCCCATATCATGTCTAAAAAACACATCTGGAATCAGAATTTGTCAGGATATGTTGCATATTCACAAAACTCCAAATATGTTTTAGGAAATGGTCTGCATTCTCTAGATGATCAAAAACATGTCACGTAAAGATATCCCGTGATATGGACCCTTTCGCCCAGTGTGTGGCCAAACACATGGGCAACCTGCAGTTTAGAGTCTGGGAGAAGATGAATGAGATTGGGACCTACACGCCCTTGATTCCAGACCCAACACTTCCCAACACCATCTCATCCTGTCTGAGGGTCTGACCAGTGTGAGACAGTGACGAAGACAGTAATGATGAGATTGATAAAACACTGTCAGAAAGGTTTGAAACCTTTTAAAATGGTCCTGGGCTCTGAGGGCTTTGACCAGGACACACAGCCGGGACATTGAGGTTGGGGACAATACTCAATGGTCATTGGGTGTGGTGACAGAGTCTGTCCAGAGGACGGGAGAAGTAGAGAGTGGGTACTGGCAATTACGATTCATTGGTGAATACGATACACATTCCACAGTAGAGTCAGCCACTCAGCTTACAGTGTGACAGAAACCCCAAAGGATCAGAGCGCAGCTGGGCTGGGACTAGCCAACTAAACTCAATTCCACAATTTATGATGGAGTTGAGCGGCGACTGGTGTGGGCGGACTTGAGCGCAGACGTCACATAAAATGTTATTTTTTTATCAAAAACGACTGATTTCAGCACCCAAAGAATAGCCTGCAATTACAATTATGGGCATACCCGAAGAATAGCAGCAAATTACAATTGCGGGTTATTCTTTGGGTGCTGAAATCAGTAGTTGTTTATAAAATGTCGTCGGATCTCAACACCAGTGTAAATCTTGGAGTTTAATCAGCTACACTGGGACAGAAGTATGCTGTCATTGTATGACGTTGATTATGATATACATCGACACACGTTCATACACAAGTCCACTGAGAGAGTCTTTCCTTTTTTCTTAATGGGTGTAAACTCCACCCACTGAGGATCTTACCAGTGAAGACCTCTGTAGACAAAGAAGATTATGTAAAAATTAATGAATATGATTCTGAAGACAATGAAGAATATTAGAGACAGCGACAATGACTGTTCAATATTCGATCATGAAGCTGAGTATAATAGATTCCCTGAAGAACGAAATGATGAAACCTACTGATATACCATTGAAGAGGTTTAATTATACAGGTATATCAATGTAGAATCATATCGTTCTGCCAGTGGAACTACACAGTTAAAGTTAATATTGTTTCTTTCTATTTTTGTAAAGACCTACTCTAAGGGCTCTATGTACTCTAATGCCGGATGTGGAAAGTGTTTTGGTGGCTTTTAGGAAGAAAATGCAATGATGGCAGGTTATAATGTAAATGTGACTGAACAAAATTAACTTGAGAACCATCATATCATCTTAAAATGTCTAACTTAGTTATATAATAAAGAGTAACACATTTTACAACCCCACTGTAACATTAAGCTGTATGCATCCCAGTTGTAAGGAATATGGTGGGTATTATGTTCAGCTTCATGATTCCATGTATAATTTGCTGAAAGGGAAGTACAAAGGCGGTTGTTCATTTTACTGCTGAAATTTTTAATTAGTGTAATGCACTTTAACACATTAAATAATTGATTTACATTTTAAAGGAGGCTGGTCTGATCCTCATTTACACATATTCTATTATATTATATTCTATTATAGGGTAACACTATGATTATAAAACACACAAGTGCCTAAATTGGAACTCAGTTGCTGTACATTAACATGCTATACATGACATCAGAGCTCCGGTTTTCCACTTCACAGGGCTGTATGGGTTTTGACTGACAGCCATTATAAACTTCAGCACAGCGCATCAAGAAGACCCCACCCTTCCCTCTAATTTGGCTACTTTTCCACTTTTGCACTTTTGATGTTGTCTGAGTGAGGAAAAGGCTGTAAATGGAGAGAAGTCAATGTGTTCTGAAAGATGAGATTTAAGTATGCCCTCTAATTCTCTCTTTCTTTCTCTCTTTCGGAGGACCAGAGCCCTAGGACCATGCCTCAGGACTACCTGGCATGATGGCTCCTTGCTGTCCCCAGTCCACCTGGCCGTGCTGCTGCTCCAGTTTCAACTGTTCTGCCTCCAGCTATGAAACCCTGACCTGTTCACCGGATGTGCTACCTGTCCCAGACCTGCAGTTTTCAACTCTCTAGAGAGATACTCTCAATGATCGGCTATGAAAAGCCAACTGACATTTACTCCTGAGGTGCTGACTTGTTGCACCCTCGACAACTACTGTGATTATTATTATTTGACCATGCTGGTCATTTATGAACATTTGAACATCTTGGCCATGTTCTGTTATAATCTCCACCCGGCTCAGCCAGAAGAGGACTGGCCACCCCTCATAGCCTGGTTCCTCTCTAGGTTTCTCCCTAGGTTTTGGCCTTTCTAGGGAGTTTTTCCTAGCCACTGTGCTTCTACACCTGAATTGCTTGCTGTTTGGGGTTTAGGCTGGGTGTATGTACAGCACTTTTGATATATCAGCTGATGTAAGAAGGGCTATATAAATACATGTGATTTGAAACAAGCAAACCACACATCCGTGTCCAAATTTGCATTTCATATTTCCATATTTGAAATCTCATGTTATTTACAATATTAATGTTTATCGCTGTGTTCGATCCACAGTTACAAGGATAACATGCGTTGTAGCCTGAGTTGTGCTGAAGAGAATGAGCCTTCGTTTCTCATATATATTTCTCATATTTTCTCATATATGCTGCTCCACACGCACTTGAATGCACTGAATGACTCCATTCTATGCGGACCAAAATAACAATCTGTTTGTCTGAAGTGCCTTTTGAAAGCCTAACACTGTAGTATCTTATTTTACAACTTAGCTAGCCATGCTGGCAATAAAATAAGCTTTCAAATGATGCCCACCTGACCCAGATTGTGATTAATAATGGAACATTTTTGGATTGCATAAACAAAACCAGTATTGGGGACGCAGGCTGTGTTCCAAACAAAAATATGTGCTTGCTTTAGTTGCTCAATGGAAAAGCTAGGTGAGCTCAAAAAAGCAAGCGCCTTATAGTTGAAGTCTCTTTCCTTGACAGTTTCTTGTCTTTGTACCTGGAGTGTATATCTTAGACCCACTTTTACAAAACTTTAAATATAATTGTCATCAATAAATACAAAATGTACTGTAAAGTGTTTTGTTCACAGAACATCAACATGTTGTTTTCATCAGAAGACAAGTTGCAAATATTTCTGTCAATCAGTAAATACTATTGCACAAAATTGTAAATGGGTTATCAGTAGTCAATCATGTAAAATATAGGGAATGTTCTAGGGCTCTATTCAATCCGCATCCGGGACAGGCACATGTAAATGATTTTTTTCCAACATTGTGGACATGCAGAGATGCAGAGAATAGAATTGTGTTACTTCTACTTCTAACGAAATTTGGGTTACTCCTAAGTCATCATCTCCAACATTGTAACCTTCCATTGCAGAGTTTTGCTTTGGTGTGGGTTTTGGCCTATGTGTTCATATCATTTGCGTTCCTCCACTGTATTTACCTTTCCTTATTTCTATTGGGAATTATGTTACTGCTTGCCGATGAAAAGGCTATACAAACCTATGAGCAGACTAGTCTTTTAATTGAATACATGGGATTGGATTGTGATGATACCGATAAAAGAATCTGGCACACTTTGCTTATTTTCTATTTTGGTTTTGATTAGGGATTCGTTGTATATTAAATTGTATGCTTTCAAGTAGAGAAATTTCCCATAATTCTGCACCTTTTGAAAGGTACATAATTTTGTAGCTACTCGAACCCGGGTCCAGTGATTGTCAAGCTGACACCTTAACCGTTGCGCCAAGAGTTCCAGACCTGTGTGAAGTTGCTAGGTGTTGGGTTAAGGTTCCTACATTACGACCTTCTTTTTGGGAGAGAGTGTCCCCAAACTTCTCTATACCATGTCCCTCATGGGTACACGCCTCTTCAATGGCCTCACGGGCGCCATTTTTACATTTTACATTTAAGTCATTTAGCAGACGCTCTTATCCAGAGCGACTTACAAATGGGTGCATTCACCTTATGGTCCTTCTGTAGCTCAGTTGGTAGAGCATGGCGCTTGTAACGCCAGGGTAGTGGGTTCGATCCCCGGGACCACCCATACGTAGAATGTATGCACACATGACTGTAAGTCGCTTTGGATAAAAGCGTCTGCTAAATGGCATATATTATTATATTATTATTACATCCAGTGGAACAGTCACTTTACAATAGTGCATCTAAATCTTAAAGGGGGGGGTGAGAGGGAATACTTATCCTATCCTAGGTATTCCTTAAAGAGGTGGGGTTTCAGGTGTCTCCGGAAGGTGGTGATTGACTCCGCTGTCCTGGCGTCGTGAGGGAGTTTGTTCCACCGTTGGGGGGCCAGAGCAGCGAACAGTTTTGACTGGGCTGAGCAGGAGCTGTACTTCCTCAGTGGTAGGGAGGCGAGCAGGCCAGAGGTGGATGAACGCAGTGCCCTTGTTTGGGTGTAGGGCCTGATCAGAGCCTGGAGGTACTGAGGTGCCGTTCCCCTCACAGCTTCGTAGGCAAGCACCATGGTCTTGTAGCGGATGCGAGCTTCAACTGGAAGCCAGTGGAGAGAACGGAGGAGCGGGGTGACGTGAGAGAACTTGGGAAGGTTGAACACCAGACGGGCTGCGGCGTTCTGAATGAGTTGAAGGGGTTTAATGGCACAGGCAGGGAGCCCAGCCAACAGCGAGTTGCAGTAATCCAGACGGGAGATGACAAGTGCCTGGATTAGGACCTGCGCCGCTTCCTGTGTGAGGCAGGGTCGTACTCTGCGGATGTTGTAGAGCATGAACCTACAGGAACGGGCCACCGCCTTGATGTTGGTTGAGAACGACAGGGTGTTGTCCAGGATCACGCCAAGGTTCTTAGCGCTCTGGGAGGAGGACACAATGGAGTTGTCAACCGTGATGGCGAGATCATGGAACGGGCAGTCCTTCCCCGGGAGGAAGAGCAGCTCCGTCTTGCCGAGGTTCAGCTTGAGGTGGTGATCCGTCATTCACACTGATATGTCTGCCAGACATGCAGAGATGCGATTCGCCACCTGCCACCTCATTTCACTTGTGACACCAATGTAGAAAATTTAGGTGGACGGTAGCCCCGACTGGATCTTAAACCCGGGTTCAGCGACTGCCAATACAACACCTTAACCATTATGCCAAGAGGTCCGTTAGGTGTTGGGTTAAGGTCACTACAATATTAATAGTCCACGCAGAGAAATATTGGTACGCTATCAACAAATCTACTTCTTCTGCCTTGGTGCAGGTTCTGCCTGTATTTTGGTTTTGTACAAATGAAAAGTAAAATGGTGTGGTATCTACTGTGCAGTTAAATTGAATCAGGCCCAGTCTTTGGGCAACAAAATTCATTAAATGAACTCACATTGGTTATCATCAACATTTGAAGTTTATTTAAAGTTGAAGTACAATGAAGTGTGCTATGCGTAGCTATATGTAAGTTATTAGCGACAGGTCAACAATAAACATCGCAACAAACTTTCAAAGTAAAATAAAGTGTGAATATGGGACAGACACACAGACTCTTTTCCCAACACTTTTACCAACATTTTTTCAAACACATAGCCTGTTCCTGTTACAGTACATGACAGAAATCAGCTCATGTCTCTGGAATTAACTTTTACATACTGCATAAGAGTTGACTCACCTGATGTGCAAAACTATTCAACCTTCAGCTTGAATACAAATAAAGCACATTTCTCAATAAAGTAAAATGTCTTCTTTTTGCTGCATCATGATTGCATTAAAATACTGTACATCACTGATTTTGTGAGGGAACTTTGCTTGAGTTTTCATACCAATATTCTACAACGGAGAGGGTCGGTTAATTGTTTCCGATAGTCATTCTAGCTGGTCCATTGTCTGTACACATGTAGGATCTTAATTTGATCACCCTGTTGTTGCAGGACATGTCCTGCACGGCATGAAATAGTTTAAAACTTTAAAATGTTGGACTTGATTTGCACAAACAAAAAATGGATCAACCCCATACAAAAATGTCAATTCATTATAATCCACATAATAATTCAAATTTCCTTTATCTGCAGGATTATTGTCCTGCTGTGAGAATCTGGTCAAATTAAGATCCTATATCTATCTGTATGTGACTTCTGAATAAATTGTCTTGAAAGAGGAGATTCGTTACCAAGTGATAATATGTGATTACCAACAGTCCATGTAACATGTTAATAGCCACACATTAGGAACAAAGGTGTCTGGGAAACTATCTTTAAAAAAGTGTTCAAATAACAAAACAGTATTACCTGTTGCAAAGGGTTACTATTGACAGCAAAAGTTGTTATTGGAAAGCAAAATGTTTGAGGTGTACATTTTCGAAATCAGTTGGGCTAAAGTGAATCAACCCTACGTATTTGTTCAGCACAATATAGGATTTAAATATCATAATTCCAGGACAAACATTTACAAGCCTGCATGCTTTCTCAACAAAATGGCAGGTATTTTAAAGAATGATGGCTCAGAAATGAAACAAAAACAAACTATAAATTCATATAAATGTCAGTATTGTCTTCCTAATAGATCTACTGCATACCCAATACCACCTCTTAACTTTATACATATACCATATTGATAGAGTGAGTTATCCTATCATTATCATCAGTTCTGGTGTATACAACAATAGTAAAAAGGAAACTTGATTGTATTTTCTTCTATTTAGAAAACATTCAAATCAAATCTCAGTCGCCTCCTTTGATCAACATACGGATAAATTATAATTTTTTTCACAGGTTCTTTCCAAGCTTTATATTTTGGAATTAAACTTGAAATACAAAACAAAACCTCTGAGTCTGACCATGTTCAAAGCTTTCTCGCTGGTTGAAATACAGTATAAAAAATCTTCAGTGCTGAGAATTTATCTGAGATATTACCAACAGTGTACCCCTTGGTAATTATTTAATGTGCTAAAAATGTGTTTATACTTAGAAAACAACCCACCTCAATGCATCAAAACCTGCTTTAGCTACTATATTATGTTGATATCTGTAAGAAAAAGTGTTCTAATTCTACAGTCAGACACAACCCTTCTTCGGCGTTTGGCCAAACACACTTCCATTGAACTGCTACAGTAAACGCAGCGAGACTTGTTTCTGCTACTAAATCTGCCTGGATAAGGGCTCTTGAGTATCTTCATGGGATTGTTTTCCCCTTCAGCTCTCCGCATCATCTTCTTATCAGTACATCACTGTGGTTTTCAAGAACAGTCTTCCATCTAAAAAAAATACAAAGGAGACAAGGATTAGCAATAGCGTACTGGCCATGCTGACTCAACTTGGAAATATGGTGTTTAGCTCTATCCTTATAGTCCGCAAAATCACACACTGGTTGCTAGCTTGTGTGAGGTTGCCCCACAATAAGCTAACTCCATAGTTTCTGAAACAAAGACCTAGGAGCAAGAGTACTAGGCCTGGGAAGGATGTCAGATTCTCTTGGACATTTCGAAAGCGTAACCAAAAGAATGTTTTGTGGATACGGAGGTGATGTCACCACATCCCATTTTCGAATTCTACAGATATTTAAGCTGGAGCATTGGTACATTATGGGAGGCAACCTGTCTGTCTAAAGAGACTACTAACTTAATAATAATGATAGATTAATTGTTTGACAAAATCTGGAAAAACATCAGAAAATACAATCTGAAATCTTCCAACACACATGGGACTACTTGTAAGAATACTTTAAGATAATACACAACGCAGAGGACTAGAGGTCAATACAGAATTAACGATCAATTGAAATAGTTGGTTTTCAGTTCAACATCTGGTTAGAATCTGTGTAGGGGTTTCAGTCCTGGACTCATAGCTACATGTGGCAAGATCTCATTGGTCTGAATTGTTTATACATTGAGCCTGAAACAGGATACTTGTTATTTGGCCATTGGCCCAATTTTACTGCAAGAAACTCTAATTGGTCAACCACAGGCTAGGGTTGTTGGTTATAAAATTACATCCTTTCGCTTTGTTCTGTGGAGAATCATTGAGGACAGGGAAGAATGAACATCGACCATCTACTTCCCAGCATAACAACTATTATTTTTGAATAAACCTATTTTTCTCCCCCTGATTTGCTTTGGGGTCTGTGTTATTGATGAATAACATCAACTGCTAACATACTTATCCAATACTCTTCCAATGTCCCTATTTTCTGGACAATTTAAATTACTCGAGCATATCACCACTCACAATTGAAGATTTAACAACAGACATGAATATTGTTTGTCCTACAACGTCAAGTCTATAATTGTTGCTTAAATGATTTGCATGATCTGTTGGAACAAGCTGCAGAATCGAACAGTAACAGTTGAAGAGACTCCTTATGCCAGTGTTTCTCTGTCTCATGAAATAAAATAGGGAAGTAAAACCAGGCCAATACAACCATCTACATATTTAATAATTGACAAAGGCAAATTGTATGAGGAACTGCGATATTCAACACTGCCTGCCTGCATGATTGCACGTCACATGTGCTTAAGACATCTCAACTGACATGCTTGTTTGAACATAATATTGCACTTATGATGTAAAGCGCTTTACGAATGACACTTCCTGTACAGAAGGAGTGTTAATTGAAAAAGGCAGAGTCATTCGTCTCCAATGCTATCTCCAGACACCTGCAACCTAACGAGCTTTGTCCATTTTCAAGGAACACTCATATCTTAGTGGTATGCCCAAACGAGCAGCACTGCCTCCGATGCAGGGCTGGTAAAAGCATCTGTTAAGCGCAGCTCAGGAGCATGACATTTTATTACCCGGTATTACTGTGCTTTAAGCAGCCCTTTCCTCTCTCTTGCAGTGGACCTAAATAATTCAATTTAATAGGGAAAAGTACACCAAAAGACTAAGCGGCGACAGCTTGTGTTGCTGCTTGACACAATGTCAGACCCAAGACAGAGAAACGTCGGGGTAGAAACGGTATGCTTGTTAGCGGCTTTCAAGAGATTTACAGAGTTCTCGTGACATACTGTGCCCATAGCTGGTTACTATCACAAACACTTCATTCACATTTATTGATATTCTGTAATCTCACTATTAAACCATTTAACATTTGGCCTCGTAAGTTAAGGCCCGTGGCCCACTGGCAACATTTTAAGCCATATATGAATCAGAAAGCCTCTGTTTCTTTCCAAAAAATACAATACAATACAATGACAACCTTCCTCCATTAGCATTTTTGATTAGTACACATTCTCGCCTATGGTAGGACAGCAACCATCACTGCACCATGTACCTAACCCCCCAGGCTTCTGTCGTCAATGCATCAGTGTGCTGTATGTTTATAAAAAGCTGGATGGAAAAATAGCAAAGGCTTGTTGTGGGAATGTGGGAGGGGGAGACAAACACATGGGCTAATTATCCGGCACTGCCGTGAGTCTCTGAGGCATTGCACTCTGGCTGCATCTATTCAAGCAATATTGCAGAGTTATGTGTAAAAGTAACTACAGTGTGAATGCAAAGGGCTAAAAATAAAAGGGATAGAGGAAGGTGGTGGTGGTTGGAAGGGGTGGATGGGGATGAAATCATTCACCTCCATGAGATGCCATGTATATCACCTTTCTCTGTCAGTCTCTCTCTGTCTGTCTGTATGTCTGTCTGCCTGCCTGCCTGTCTGTCTGATCGGCTTTACCTTCACGGCTGTTCATAGGGACGATAGTCAATATAGTAAGGGGAGGCAAAAGTGTGGCTGATGATCACCTTTGATAATGCTCAACATTTGAATGTTCAGGAAAGGATTAAGAAATACATTTTTGACACAAGGTTCTCTCTGAAATTGTTGAGACACCATTTTTAATTTGGGCAAATAAATTGGTGGAACTTCTTCTATGTTCGTTCTGTTTTAATTAACTTCCACTGCCTCCAGTTTCCAATATTACTTCAAATCTTGAAACATACTGATTTACATTTTTGAGTGAGAAAAATCTGTGACATCTTGACACATTGTTTTATGAAAGAAAGCCTCATATTTATTTTTTACTTTATCCATTTTTGTATTCAAATCAAGATGAAAAGTTCATTAAAAGAGGATAAATATTTTATTAGATGCCAAATAAAACAGATATTTTTTTTGCTTCTCTCAGCATAAAATTCATTTGAAAAATTAATGAATATATGTAAATTATGCAAAATATGCCCATGCAAATATTTTATGAAGACAATTAAGGGATCCATTAATTACGGTATTTTTTGCTTCACTGACATTCATTCATTTAATTAGAATTTTACTTTAACTGTTTGGATGTTTAATCTCGCAACAAATAACTTTATGTCTCGGCGCAGGGTCATGTAAACATGCCGAACACATCGAAGGGCAAGCAGGCGGGAACCAGAGAGGAGATACTGGGGAAGATATTTACGTGCACTCCGTCACCATGGCGTTAGAGCCAGGAGAGAGCTTCAGTCCCAGTAGCATGGCTGCCTGCTAGCTGCTACAAAAGCCCGAGCTCCATCATGGAACTGGTTAAAAAACACTGCTAAATCAATTAATGAACACAGATTGTGTTAATATCTCAGAATTAGAGAAGTGTGACAAAAGACAAATATAAATAATTAGTTCTCTAAAATGATGCTCTTGTCATTTTTGGTCTCTCTTTCTCACCCTAGCCTGAGTTGTGAGATGAAAACACAACATACATTTCTCTTGGCTTTTATCCGTGTGATAGGGTTGGGTGTTTTATCCGCGTCTTCTTTGCGTGTGTAATTTATCAACATAATTGTTTTGCCTTTGAGAGTAATTACTGTATACTAGGCTGGAAGCAGAGGAGACATGGGTGGCAGACAAATGGCGATCCAACTTCACAAAAGCACACATTGTTCCGTGTTAACTCAACCTCCTCTTGATTCTATTCTTCAAGGCCATTATCACTGACATTATGAGCCCTAGAAATTACACACTTCATAGCTACACCATAGCATATGATATATTATTATATTATCGTTATCATATATTTATAGATTATTCAACTGTGAGAAAGGCATCTGCTATATGTCCAATTTGTGTCTGAACAGTAGAGAAAATATGTATCTTTAGTGTCTATGACAATGTACCATGGTAATGGTTGCTATGTTTCAATCAATAAGCTATGTTTCTGATCACATACAAATACAATGGTAATGCAATATAAAAAGGAAGTGAGAAAAGTTAAGCCTCCAGTTAATACAGTATGACAATTAAATTATAAAGTGCTGTTTAATGTAAATCAAAAATGTTCCAATTTCAAATTAAGGATACTTGATATACTAATTTAGTATGAAATGGGGGACTATAACTGTTCTCTGTCCAGAAGTTTAAAAGAAATTGTGAAATGTTGACATATGGTTTACCTTTATTGGACAGCAACCCTTTTCACATCTCTCCACTGACTGAATGACATTTAATTATGAAAGAATCCACCCTCCTTATGGTACAAAACTATGATGAATATGTTTCAAATTTCACAGCGTTTTACTGTGTAATCTTTGTATTTTCCAGGGGAAATTGAGACTTCTCTCAGAGATAAAGCTGTGATGATAGGGAGGAGTTGGAAAGGAAGGGAGGGGGAGATGCTTTTGGGGATTATTAGAGGAAGACATTATGATACTAATGAAGAAGAGAGAGGTCTCGTGTTCTTGGGTGAACAGACTTCCTCACGGGGAGGAAGGAGGGGGTGGTGATCATTTCTGAAGACTCACTACCGACTGGGGCTGCATCTCAAATGGTACCCAAATCCCTACGTAGTGCACTACTTTTGACGAGGGCCCTACGCGCCATGGTCAAAAGTAGTGCACTACATAGGGAATACAGTGCCATTTGGGATGCAGCCCCAGACGTTGGATAGTCTTCAGAAGTTATCACCACCCCTCCTTCATGAAACCCCACAAGGCAAACAAGCCATTCAAATGCACATATTGTTACAGGACTTATACATAAAATAAAGTGGATCTTAAGAGGTAAACAAACAAGTCAAATACACTATGCACGTACAGTACCCACATGGGAGCATGTACACAGACACGCAGACCTACCTGTCACTGAAATTGACTTATGCGTGCTGATAGTTTCAATGTAGTATTATATATCCTCTGATTGCACTTTAAACCTAGTTTACTGTAACATTCATTCAGATCCAGGAAGAGAAGCCTGTTCCTAAAATTAATACTGTTAGTTAAGAAATTAAGAATTAAAATAGGCTTCTTCTATAGGAACAGGTCCTGTCTTTCGTTAATTAGTAAAAAATAAGTAATAATAATTATTTCAATAGTCATTCCGCTAATTGACTGGGGTACGAGTACCCCCTGGGGTAAGTGCAATTCCGTCGGGGCTACGTCATATAAAAATTTGATAAACATTAAAAAAATATATATATATATATATATATATATATATATATATATATATATATATATATATATATATATATATATATATATATATATATATATATATATATATACACACTACCATTCAAAGGTTTGGGCTCACTTAAAAATGTCCTTGTTTTTAAAAGAAAAACATTGTTTTGTCCATTAAAATAACATAAAATTGATCAGAAATACAGTGTCGACATTGTTAATGTTGTAAATGACTATTGTAGCTGGAAACGACAGATTTTTCTATATATCTAAATATCTACATAGTCGTACAGAGGCCCATTATCATCAACCAATGCACGTTGTGTTAGCTAATCCAAGTTTAAAAGGCTAATTGATCATCAGAAAACCCTTTGCAAATTATGTTAACACAGCTGAAAACTGTTGTGCTGATTTTTTGAATGGTAGTGTATATAGATTCTTTTGTAAAAAAAATCTTCACATTTTCAAACAGTACATTTATATTTTCCAACGGGGCTATACATTTGGGTGAGTAGCCTCGTTTCACTGCCTAAAAAAAACATTCAACCATCTAGTGTTCAGCAAAATAACAACACAATGTCAAATACAGGTAGCCGAGTCAAATAATTAACATCCAATCACATTAACCACTACTCTCTCACGGTAAACCTTCACTCTTGCGTGGACATTTAGAAATGAAACATGACAATTTGAGAAATAAGCCACAGGGGTTTTTAGAGCGAGAATAAAGACTACTTTTGAGTAGTAAGACATGAATAAAAGCAAAAGGTTCCATTAATAAGAAGTGGCTAGAAGCATCTTATATGGTGAGCTACCGAGTGGCTAGGACAGGCAAGCCCCATACTATTGTGGAGGACTTAATTCTTCCTGATGCCGCAGAATTGGCTGGGACAATGCTGGTGGAAAAGGCCAAAAAACTTTAAGGACAATACCTTTGCAATGCCTTCATGATGCATCAGTGACATGTCAGAAGAAGTTTTAAAACAATTACTGCTTCGCATACAAGCCAGTGAATTATATGCGTTACAGCAGGATGAGTCAACAGACGTGGCGGGCCTGGCACAGCTCCTGGTATATGTCTGTTACGTTTATGGGGGTCAATTAAGGAAGACATCCGCTTCTGCAAACCTCTGGAAACCAGGACAGCATGAGAAGATATTGTTAAAGCACTGGACAGCTTTGTGACATCAAATGGACTTTGGTGGTCAAGATGTGTTGGTATCTGTACTGATGGCTCCAAAGCCATGACAGGGAGACATGGTGGAGTGGTAATGAGCGTGCAAGCAGTTGCTCCCGAAGCCACTTGGGTACACTGCAGCATCGACCGAGAGGCTCTTGCTGCCAAGGGAATGCATGACAGATTGAAAGACATTTTGGACACGACAGTGAAAATGGTTAACTTTGTTAAAGCAAGGCCCCTGAACTCTTATGTATTTTCTGCATTATGCATTGATTATGGGCAGTGACCATGTAACGGTTTTACAACATACCAAAATTCATGCTGGTTATCAATGGGCAAAGTATTGACCCGTTTTTTTTTTAAATTGAGAGACGAGCTTAAATTTTTCTTTACTCTACTTGCCATAATTTGTACTTGTCTGATCGCTTGCATGATGATGCGTTTTTCACATGACTGGTCTATCTGGGTGATGTTTTTTCTCGCCTGAATGATCTCAAACTAGGATTACAGGGACTCTCCACAACTATATTCAATGTGCGGGACAAAATTGAGGCTATGATTAAGAAGTTGGAGCTCTTTTCTGTCTGCATTAACAAGGACAACACACAGGTCTTTCCATCCTTGTATGATTTTTTTGTGTGCAAATGAACTCAAGCTTACGGACAATATCAAATGTGATATAGTGAAGCACCTGAGTGAGCTGGGTGCGCAATTACGCAAGTTTCCCAAAACAGACAACACAAACAACTGGATTTGTTAACCCTTTCATGCCCTGCCTCCAGTCTACTTACCGATATCTGAAGAAGAGAGCCTCATCGAAATTGCAACAAGCAGTTCTGTGAAAATGTCATTTAATCAGAAGCCACTGCCCGATTTCTGGATATATTGCCTTGGCAAATCACGCTGTTAAGACACTGATGCCCTTTTCAACCACGTACAGTGGGGCAAGAAATTATTTAGTCAGCCACCAATTGTGCAAGTTCTCCCACTTAAAAAGATGAGGCCTGTAATTTTCATCATAGGTACACTTCAACTATGACAGACAAAATGAGAAAAAAATTCCAGAAAATCACATTGTAGGATTTTTAATGAATTTATTTGCAAATTATAGTGGAAAATAAGTATTTGGTCACCTACAAACAAGCAAGATTTCTGGCTCTCACAGAGCTGTAAACTTCTTTAAGAGGCTCCTCTGTCCTCCACTCGTTACCTGTATTAATGGCACCTGTTTGTACTTGTTATCAGTATAAAAGACACCTGTCCACAACCTCAAACAGTCACACTCCAAACTCCACTATGGCCAAGACCAAAGAGCTGTCAAAGGACACCAGAAACAAAATTGTAGACCTGCACCAGGCTGGGAAGACTGAATCTGCAATGAGTAAGCAGCTTGGTTTGAAGAAATCAACTGTGGGAGCAATTATTAGGAAATGGAAGACATACAAGACCACTGATAATCTCCCTCGATCTGGGGCTCTACGCAAGATCTCACCCAGTGGAGTCAAAATGATCACAAGAACGGTGAGCAAAAATCCCAGAACCACATGGGGGGACCTAGTGAATGACCTGCAGAGAGCTGGGACCAAAGTAACAAAGCCTACCATCAGTAACACACTATGCCGCCAGGGACTCAAATCCTGCAGTGCCAGACCTGTCCCCCTGCTTAAGCCAGTACATGTCCAGGCCCGTCTGAACTTTGCTAGAGAGCATTTGGATGATCCAGAAGAAGATTGGGAGAATGTCATATGGTCAGATGAAACCAACATATAACTTTTTGGTAAAAACTCACCTCGCCGTGTTTGGAGGACAAAGAATGCTGAGTTGCATCCAAAGAACACCATACCTACTGTGAAGCATGGGGGTGGAAACATCATGCTTTGGGGCTGTTTTTATGCAAAGGTACCAGGACGACTGATCCGTGTAAAGGAAAGAATGAATGGGGCCATGTATCGTCAGATTTTGAGTGAAAACCTCCTTCCATCAGCAAGGGCATTGAAGATGAAACGTGGCTGGGTCTTTCAGCATGACAATGATCCCAAACACACCGCCCGGGCAATGAAGGGGTGGCTTCGTAAGAAGTATTTCAAGGTCCTGGAGTGGCCTAGCCAGTCTCCAGACTCAACCCCATAGAAATTCTTTGGAGGGAGTTGAAAGTCCATGTTGCCCAGCAACAGCTCCAAAACATCACTGCTCTAGAGGAGATCTGCATGGAGGAATGGGCCAAAATACCAGCAACAGTGTGTGAAAACCTTGTGAAGACTTACAGAAAACGTTTGACCTCTGTCATTGCCAACAAAGGGTATAAAACAAATTATTGAGATAAACTTTTGTTATTGACCAAATAATAATTTTCCACCATAATTTGCAAATAAATTCATAAAAAAATCCTACAATGTGATTTTCTGGATTTTTTTTCTCTCATTTTGTCTGTCATAGTTACAGGCCTCTCTCATCTTTTTAAGTGGGAGAACTTGCACAATTGGTGGCTGACTAAATACTTTTTTGCCCCACTGTACCTATGTGAGAGTGGATTCTTGGCCCTCACTAGCATGAAAACTAAATACAGTCACAGACTGGGTGTAGAAAATGATTTAAGACTGAGACTCTCTCCAATACAACCCAACATTGCAGAGTTATATGCATCATTTCAAGCACACCCTTCTCATTAACCTGTGGTGAGTTATTCACAATAACAAATAAGGTTGTATATGTAAGATGGCTAAATTAAGAGCAAAATTATTGATTATTATTATATTATTATTTGTGCCCTGGAGCTATAGGAGCTCTTTGTCACGTCCCACGAGCCGGGTTGTGACAGAAACTCACACTAATTCTTATGTTTAATAAATGTATCGTATAGTGTGTGTGTGTGTGGCAGGCTTACAATGAAGGCAAAAAACAATAATTGAGAGTGCGCTGACCCTGGTGCTAGAGGGGGTACGCAGCTGGAGGTTGAATGTTTGAAGGGGTATGATACTATAAAACGTTTGGGAACCACTGGTCTATATGAATGCAGCTGCCACTGTATTGAAGGCATTGGACACAGTTTATCATAGCACATTGAGCTTTATTACGGGTGATAGGTTCATTACACATTTTGTATGAGAAAGTAGGCTTGCCCTCCTTGAAGTCTCGTATATATATGTATTTTTTGTCTTTGCTTTTCATGTATTGTGTAAATTGTGTATGTAGATATGTATTTATCATTATTATTTAGGTATTCATGTAGGGCTCATCTGCGAAAGAGACCGTGGGGTCAGCACGACTCCCCGCTTAAACAAAGGTAAAGACACACACACACACACACACACACACACACACACACACACACACACACACACACACACACACACACACACACACACACACACACACACACACACACACACACACACACACACACACACACACACACACACACACGTATCATTACCAGTATTAAAAGGTGCAGTCATTTACAATCTAAAACCATATCTCTCCTTTAACATCACTTATGACTTGTTATTTTTCTCTGGGTTACACAAAAACCTTGCTGCTTGTTAAAATCTAAATTGTCATGACATTTGTGAGTGCCATACTTCACTCCCTGTAATAAAATACTACTATTATGTCTGTTGAAGACCAATGCAATCTTGACCCAGTGCTGTGGGGGGGGGGGGGTACAGACAGACTAACAGATGGACAGAAAGAAGAAGAATGATAAATAGAGAGATGAAGTGAGATAATGGCGAGAGAGGGTGAAAGTGAGAGAGAGAGAGAGAGAGTGAAACAGGGAGAGGGAGATTTATCTTCTCCTCAGGTTCATGTACCTTGTATTGTCCTCTCAGCATCTGTTCTTCCAGCACTGCGGTCACTCTCCGTCTCTGGGGTCAGTGAGTCTGGGAGAGCAGAGAGATAGAACAGAACTGCTGTTAAACATCATTCAAATGGAGCAGCCATACTAAAAGTTTTCATTCAAAAACTCAATTGGCTATAAGTGAAAAACAACTGATACAATAAGACATTAGATGATTCCACAGTCAGATGTCCTGCTGCATCATGATTTAACTTACTCTTACTTCCAGGATGTAAAGAACTCAGTAACACTATGTGAGTTGTTACCACAACATTAAACTGCAATCTATTTTGTTTTTAGCTAAGGCTGATCCCCCCCAAGTAGCAAATGTATTTGCTGCAAACAGTGAAATACATACAAAAAGCATAAGGTTACATTAACTTTTTTTGTTTGTTTTATTCTAGACACTATTTTTACTTTATTGCTGCTGTCTGTTTATTTTATCTCCTCCATTCTTTTTTGTTTCACTGTAAAGTGTGTTGCGATTTTAAATGCACTTTAAATAAAGATTGATACATTTTTAAGTAGAGTGTAACATAAACATTTAATTAAAAACACAACTAACCATTGAGTGAGCGCAGGCCTTCTGAGGGTGAGGGCTGTTTGAGGGACTGCTCAGCCTGCTCCCTCCTCTTGGACTCGTACTCCAGAGCCTCCTGAAGTTTCCTCTTTGCCTTCTTCTCCTTCTTTAAGCGCTTCTGGATTATTGCTGCGAGGAAAAGAAAGAAAAGGACTACTGTATCAAATGACTTTTATTTAAACCTTTCCTATCCAAGCAAGTCAATTAGGAATAAATTGATATTTACAAAGACTTGGCAAGTGGCCATTGTGGTAAAAGACAAGTGAAACTTGACAAAACTACAGGGCAGAAACATGTGGCAAACAACAGAGTTGAAACTGAGTTGGAGGTAACATTCAAGTCAAAATTTGAACATGGGACGTTCACTCAAAATCATTAATTGATGTCAAAGGGAGATTGAGGACACTTAGGCTGGCTCGTGCTGGAAATTAGACTTGCCTGAATTCTTAGCAAACTATATTGAATTCAAAGCAGCAAACTGCTAGAGGGACTTAGAAAATAGTTTTATGTAATTGGCTCATTAAATAATAGAGTATTTTATTAAACTTGTGCAGCGCTTTAAATAACACAAGTGTGTTAACTTAAGTGTTATTTGTCACTTTTGTTTAGAATGATGATGAATCATTCATTTTGATAATTGAATATGCATCCATAATTAGCTGATCCTCGCGGTGGTGGGGGATAATACTAAGTGGTTCATTGGAAGCGGTTGCACAGAAACACACGGCAGTTTTCTTATGTATGTTTGACCGTTTTCATTATTTAGATGTTTGTGTTAAAGTGTTTTAATGAGCTTTGAAGCATGCATACAACTGTCAAACCAGACACACACACAGACACACACGCACCCTCTCTCAGTCCGTACCTCTGTTCTTCTGTTCGATAGCAAGCTGTTTCTCCAGGGTCTCCCGGAGCTCTCTTTCCCTGAACAGCTCCATCTTTAGCTCCGTCTTCTCCAGCTGCACCTGCTTCTCTTGGGCCCGTGCGTTGTCAATCGCAACCTTCAGCAGGCCCTGCACACATACACCAGTTAGTACACACACACACACACACACACACACACACACACACACACACACACACACACACACACACACACACACACACACACACACACACACACACACACACACACACACACACACACACACACACACACACACACACACAAAGACATGTATGAGACCAAATTACACGCCTGCAAACATGGACACACACACATGCACACACTCACACACACAAACACACACGTAATTTTAAATAGTGAAACCCTAAAAAAAGTTATCCTTTTAAAATAAAACTATACTAAATATATTCACGTCACCAAAAAACGGATTCAAACACACTGTTTAGCAATGGTATACATTAGCCTCAACAACACCCTCTAAGGTAGCAAAGCTATTTTCTGTCCTCCTCTGGGTACATTGACAATTCAAAACCTAGGAGGTACATGGTTCTCACCCCCTCAATAAACTTACACAGTAATTATGATGACTTCTGGAGGACTTTTTCCAACCTATCAGAGCTCTTGCTGTATGAACTAACATGTTGTCCATCCAATCAAATGTCAGAGAATTAATATATTACTGAAAGCATAAGGTACAGCTAGCTAGCACTGCAGTGCATCGGGTGTTGTGAGTAGTTTAATCAATGAGAAAGGCAATAGGTTAAACAGTTTTGAACAAATACATATCTTCAAAAATTAAGGAGAAGCGAGAGAGAGAGAGCTAGTTTAATCTTCATTAAATGTTTTGCTTCTTCTTAGTTTAACTTTCACTTACTTAGCTAATGCAGCAAATTTAGGCTAACGTTACTCAACAACCTGACTCAAAACAGAGAAGAATGCTATTCATGTTAGCTAGCTGGCTAAGGCTATCCAACTCTGCCAAGTCAAGACAAGCCTGCCAGTGTAACTGTTAAACAGCTTGTTGTACACTGTACTGCGTAATTGTACACATGGATTGTGGGTTTACTAATGCATTAGTTCTAGTTGTTGACTATAACGTTAATATGGTGACAACGATGTAGGCTGTTAGCGGATATGGTATTAAGGTTTGGCTAGGAGAGGTTTTTGTCCCTGGTCACAGACAGCTATTGTGTTGTGCACTAAAGTCCTCAAGCGAAGGAAAAAAAGTGAGAGCAGGAAAGCGCGTAGATGCGATAATAAATTATATAACGAGTCCAGAGATGATGCTGAATGTGGCTGCTATGAAAGTGAACTGTGTGTGGGGCTAACCAGGGGTGTATTCATTCTGCTGATTCTATTGCAAAACGTTTCTTAAACAGAAGCAAACGTAACAGGGAAGGACCTGCCTGAATTTGTCAAATAGAAACTCATTTTCGTTGCAAAACAGATCTGTTTAGACTAATGATTACATTATTGAATGTGTCAGCTTGATTACTTATATGTGTCTCTCGATCTGTACACCTACGTTCTAAACTTTAACTTGTAGGCTAGGCTGTAGCAACCTCATGATGGGTATAGGGAAAATGTGAGTATCATCTAGTAGCCTAAACCTATCGATATTGAGCTGTGTGAATGGGATATGAATGACAGTCATACAATATGCTGTAATAGAAATAAGGCCATGCTCATAAAAAAACAATTGTTCTCCCTAATCTTAAACAGCACCGATTGACACTGATTAATATAATAACCCTCCACTATACACATCAATATCCACAGCAATACACAATCATAGAAACAACAAGGTCCTCAATCAGCCTTTTGAATTGCCCTAAAGGCACCAATTCATCCATCTTTAGAGAGCCTTGGAGACCATTCCACAAGCAAGGTGCAAAAAAAAAGAAAACCAGGGATCTCCAGAGTTAGCCACCCCTAAGACCATGTGTGGTATTTCAAACGTCTATAAGTTAACAATGAAGTATGGTAAGGTAGCAGTTTATGCAGGAGGGCTTTATAAACAAAAAGAGTGCAATTCATCAATCTGACTTTGCTGAAAGCTACTTAATTGAGGTAAAATGTACTTACTATGACTGTGATATGTGGTTTTTCCACCTAGCTATCTTAAGATGAATCCACGAACTGTAAGTCACTCCGGATAAGAGCGTCCTCTAAATGACTAAAATGTCAAATGTAAACCTAAATCTACGAGACTTCAGAGAGGGCCAGCCTATGCAGTGATTGCCCATACCTACCGCCCGTAATAAAGCATAGTGTGTTTTGAGTAGAGTAGAGAGTAGAGTATTACTTTATTAATCCCAATTTGAGAAATTGTTTTATCACAGCATACATCATCAATGACTTACAGAAACAGGACACGAAACAATGACCAACATGATAAGCAACAAAAAATACATTGTTATACATTGTTAAATAGGAAGACCTAATAAAAAACGTTGATCAATTACACTCGTTAAAAAGCCTCATGGCTGTGGGTAAAAATGACGGTCTAAACCTCTCTGTGGAACTTCTGGGCAGTATGAACCTGCTACTGAAGCTGCTCCTGTGTTGCATTAGAGTGCTGTGGAGTGGGTGGGTGTCATTGTCTATGTGTGTTTTTCCTTGCAGACTTTTATGAGCAAGTCCTGCATTGATTCCAGGCTGCAGCCAATTGTAGCACTGGCTTTCTAGAATATTTAGTCAAGCTTGTTTAAGTCCTCCAATAGCATAGGTCACTACACTCACCAGGACACTGCTATAGAACATGCAAATCCTTTGTAACATGCATAAAAATATCTAAGCTTCCTTTAAAAGTAGTCTGGATTTTTATTTTTTGTAAACCCTGTGAGAGTTATTCTTCCAGTTAAGTTTGTTGTCTACTATTACACACAAGAGTCATTCTCATCACCATTAATAGAAATGTGATTAAAAACGTATTTATTTTTTTCTTAAACCTACCACTCGCTCCTTGGTCTTCAGTACATTCAGGTCCAAGTAATTGGCCTCACACCATTACACAAAGGACTCAGTTGTATCCTTGTGATAAGCATTGTCTCCTTTCACAACACAGCTTACTATAGAGGGCTTGCAGTTGCATCACAAACCACCTAGCAACCATACCTACCTGGTGCCCTGTTGGATTACCAATCAGTCTGGTGGAAGTCATCCAATCACCCACATGGCTGGCTGCGTTTTGCTATCACTGGAAACTTCTGGAAGATTGACAATTATTTTGTTTCTCTAAGGACCCAGAAAACGGAGGCAGTGGGAGAACCTATTCAAGTAAGTAAATATATTTTGAAAATGATAGCTACAGGAACTGTATGTGCAGGATAACTCAAATGAGCGGCTAACATAATGTAACTTTACATACCTATAGCTATCCATGTGAATTCAATTTCCCCAGCTAGCTAACTTCACATTAGCTCGTTAGCTATCCTGATGCATTTATCATTGTAAATTAAAAACACAAACTTGAAATACATTTTGCAGCCAGGTAGCTAGCTAGCTAACAGCCGTGGAAGAGGGTGAAAGGATTAGCTAGCAGTTCCAGCTGTCAGAGAACAGAGAGTAGGCTACTCTGGATAGGGCAGGTACCTTTGTGGAGGACATTATGAAAAGATACTCCTGTTCCTAGCGAGAAAAACTATGAGGACAGAGAGATATAGCAACAACATAATCAGTGCTGTCTAATTTGAGTATAAGGTAGCCTGTTTCTTTGTGATGTTCTGTCCTCAGATACAGAGAGCCGTGAAACCCTGTCTGCAGATGAAAAGCTCCCAATGAATGTCTCGAGAATAAGGGTAAATCCTTGTAAATCCATGCATTATATGTGTACGTACCTATGTTAGCAAATGAGCAAAAAAAGTCACAATGTATAAACCTATTACAACTGGAGCAGGCCAACCCTGATTGGTGTGCAGGCTTCTGTTCCAGCTCAGCACTAACACACCTGATTCAAATTATTAAGCATAATTGGTTGATAATCAAGTGTGCTATTGCTGGGCCGGAACAGAAGTCTGCTCACCCAGTAGATCAGGGATCTGTGGAGCGAGGTTGGAATATGGCATTTACTTGTTTTTGTTAACCTGAGATTATGCTTTACTAATAATAGCCTACTTGTTACTAAGATGTCTAACCTTTACATGTAAGTTAGCGTATGTGTACACTTGATTCTTTGAAGTGTTTAAACTTGTTTAAATTGTTTCACTTAAAACTACTATTCAGGATTGTTGATTAATCACAGCTCACAATCCTGCAATAAAGAGGGGAAGGGAATCTTTCTAATGTGTCTGTGTTTTATTCTCAAATGAACATTACTTATACCTGTTTGTTCAGTTTTATAATGGACGTTTATGTGCTCAATTGTCTATGCTAAGAAGGTGTCGTACGTCAAGGTGTTGTACATCAACTGTAAGCCCTCTATAGCAGAGTCATGAGAGAATTTCTTTAAGTGGCTCAGTTCATTGTTGAGTGTGAGGTCATGATAAACTATGTTAAATTGCATCCAATGGCTTCAATATATAGGCAGCACCATTCTTACTGTATATACCAGGGGTATTCAACTCTTACTCTCTTACTCTGCTGGTTTTCTGTTCTACCTGATAATTAACTACACACACCTGGTGTCCAAGGTATAAATCAGTTCTTATTATTTGGGAACAATGAAAAAATGCAGTGGAACAGGCTTCGAGGTCCAGAGTTGAGTTTGAGAGATATATACAATAAAGCCATAGTCTATAACCGGTATGACCGGTATGAATGTCAACTCAATGATTTGTCTTCTGCTATTTAATGAAAGGCATGACCTGATCTTATAAAATAAGCCCATTTGAATTCTTAATTTCTTAAACTCATCAACATGCTTTTTGAAAAATTACTTTTTTGTCAATTCAGATACCCAGATATTTATAAGCAGGGACACGGTCAATGAGGACACCATCCAATGCACATATGCATAAATCATTAGTTACATTTTTATGTGATTTTGGAGAGTAACATATACTGTACCTTCTTTTACCTGCGTTAAGTTCCCATTTCAGTTCAACAAAGGCTTTCTGCAAAGCAATGAAGGCAGATTGAAACTTCGAAAGAGCCTGGTCAACCGTGGGGGCAAAAGCATAAAGATATATGTTCTCATGTCAAATCAAATCCAATTGTATTGGTCACATACACGTATTTAGCAGATGTTATTAGGGGTGTAGCGAAATGCTTGTAAACCAAATTATTGCCTAGGGGCTAGAAGCACGGCTGCCCTACCTATCGGCACCATTTTCAATGTTTTGCAGATAGAGCAACATTGTTAGACAGTAAAACGTACAGGACCTAAACTCGATCCCTGTGGAACACCATTCGTAGTATCAAGGAAATCTGAATCAACACCATCATAAAAAACACATTGTGTCCTGTCTGTCAAGTAATTTCCAAATCAATTACACCTGATGCTGATTGCAGAATCAGGAATCAATAATGAGTGGTCAACGGTATCGAACGCCTTCGATAAGTCAATAGCAGCAGCACAGTAGTTCATCCTATCCATACCCCTTACCACATAATTTAACATCAAAGTTACAGCAGAGATGCTGCTATGACCCGGCCTGAAACCAGACAGGTGAACATTTAGGATACATTTCATAGCTAGGAAGGATCTAAGTTGACTGTTGATTAATGATTCTACAATTTGTGCTAGGCAATACAATTTTGATCATTATTTTGGTCGGAGGGGTCACCACCTTTCTGGAGAGGGAGCACATGGGCTGCCTTCTAATCCCTGGGGATAGCACCCGAAATAGGAGGCTGGGAGAGGGAAGAGCAGTCATCAGTCGACTGCTCTTCCCTCTCCCAGAGTCAATTAAACCACCATTGCTTTCAAATAAAAAGCCTGCCAATACTGATTAAAACCATCACTTATCTCATTCTTCTCAGTAATGATGCCAGAGTCTGACTTGCTTAGGCAGGTCAGGAGAGGAATTTCCACACTTCCGTGCATTAACTGTTTTACAAAATGTTGACGGATCCCAGCAGAGTCTGTGATAAAACGTAGAATGTAGATTGATTTAGCTTTCTTAATTGAGGAATATCTACTGTATTTTTCAATTGCCTGAAATGCTGCCAATCAGCTATCAAGGCAGTTTTTCTAACTTTGGTCCAGGCCTGATTTCTAATCATAATGAGATCTGAAAGTTCTATAGCGAACCATGGATTTGTTCTATTTTACCTCTAAGGCATTTAAAGAGCTCGTGTTTGGCTGCCAGATATATAAAAATAGATGAGAAGAGTTCTAGAGATAATTCAGGGTCAGGCATGCAGCTTATAGAGGAAAGATGAGAACAATATTTATCATGAAAAAAGGCTGGGGAAAATTTGAAAATGTATCTTCATAATTATACGAGGATCAATTTTGTTTCTGTTTTGTATCTCTAATACATGCGATAGACCGCGTTTGTTGTTTAGCAACAAAACTGGCCGGTGCGCAACTATGGAGCAAAATAGACTGTTCGACTTGTAAACAGCATGTAAACTATATTTTGTCTCCAAATGTTCATTGAAAACAATAATAACATTTTCACAATAGCATTTGTTGTTTCTCAAATACATCTTTAGAGTTGTTGGTTAGCTAGTTAGTGAATTTTAGCCATATTAGCACAGACATGTCATCAGTCAAAACACCTGAAAACAAGACATGGTATCAATAACTACATACAACAAACTGAAATGAGCAACCTATGATTCCCCACATGGCAGCTTCTTGTCCAGCTAGCTGACTGTTCAGAATCATAACAACGCATTCCTTCTGGCAACATCGATGTGCGCGCATCATTTTTGTTGTCAGCCAACCTGGCGTCATTAGCAAAGACTACACTTAATAATTACTTGTGGGGGCTATTTGTAAAAAATAAGGTCAATCAGCAAGGAATTTTATAGCAAGGAGTTTCTTACATTCACCTGTGTAGGTTTGGAGATTAGTTGAGTCAGGTGAATGTCAAGAGAAATATTCTTCAAAAGATCAGAGGCCAGAGTAAACCAATCCAGGTTCAAATATATTAAAATCATTATTTGTCCTCCACCAAACAGTTGGCACTATTGCATTGGGACAGGTAGCGTCTCCTGGCATACGCCAAACTCAGATTTGTCTATTGGACTGCCAGATGGTGAAGTGTGATTAATCACTCCAGAGAACAGGTCCGATGGCAGCGAGATTTAAACCACTCCAGCCAACGCTTGGCATTGCGCATGATGATCTTAGACTTGTGTGCGGCTGCTCGGCCATGGAAGCCCATTTCAACAAGCTCCCGATGAACAGTTAATGTGCTGATGTTGCTTCCAGAGGCAGTTTGGAATTCAGAAGTGAGTCTTGCAACCGAGGACAGACGAGTTTTATGCGCTACATGCTTCAGCACTTGGTCCTGTTCTGTGAGCTTGTGTGGTCTACCACTTCGCGGCTGAGCCGTTGTTGCTCTTAGACGTTTCCACTTCATAATAACAGCACTTACAGTTGCCCAGGGAAACGTTAGCATGACAGACATTTGACGAACTGTCTTGCTGGAAAGGATGCATCCTATGACCGTGCCACATTGAAAGTCACTGAGCTCTTCAGTGAGGCCATTCTACTGTCAATGTTTGTCTATGGAGATTGCATGGAATTGTGCTTGATTTTATACACCTGTCAGCAACGGGTGTGGCTGAAAGGGTGTCCACATACAGTGCAATTGGGAATGTATTCAGACCCTTCACATTTTACTACGTTACAGCCTTAATCGAAAATGTATTTATTTTAGAATTATCTTATCAATCTACACACAATACCCCAGAATGACAAAGTGAATACTGATTTGTAGACATTTTTGCAAATGCATTAATCACAAAAAAAATAAAACCCTTTTTTAAATTGAGATCGAAATTGAGCTCAGGTGCAAATTGATCATCCTTGAGCGGTTTCTACAAATTGACTGGAGTCCACCTGTGGTAAATTCAATTGATTGGACATGAGTTGGAAAGGCACGCACCTGTCTATATAAGGTCCCACAGTTGACAGTGCATGTCAGAGCAAAAACCTTGAGGTCGAAGAATTGTCCGTAGAGCTCCGAGAAGGGATTGTGCCGAGGCACAGATCTGCAGCATTGAAGGTCCCTAAGAACATAACTCTTCCTAAAGCTGGCCGCCCAGCCAAACTGAGCAATAGGGGGAGAAGGTCTTTGGTCAGGGAGGTGACCAAGAACCCGATGGTCACTCTGACAGAGCTCCAGAGTTCCTCTGGGAGAACCTTCAAGAAGGACAACCATCTCGGCAGCACTCCACCAATGAGACCTTTATGGTAGAGTGGCCAGACGGAAGCCACTCCTCAGTAAAATGCACATGGCAGCCCTCTTGGAGTTTGCCTAAAGGCACCTAAAGGACTCTCAGACAATGAGAAACAAGGTTCTCTACTCTGATGAAGCCAAGATTGAACTCTTTGGCCTGAATGCCAATTGTCACGCCTGGAGGAAAAATGGCACCCTCCCTATGGTGAAGCATTGTGGTGGCAACATCATGCTGTGGGGACGTTTTTCAGAGGCAGGAACTGGGAGACTAGTTAGGATCGAGTGAAAGATTAACAGAGATCCTTGATGAACACCTGCTCCAGAGCGCTCAGGACCTCAGACTAGGGCGGAGGTTCACTTTCCAACATGACAACGACCCTAAGCACACACAGTCAAGACAACACAGGAGTGGCTTTGGGACAAGTCTTGAGAGGCCCAGCCAGAGCCCGGACTTGAACCTGATCTCTGGAGAGATCTGAAAACTGACAGTGTTTGAGAGGATCTGCAGAGAAGAATGGAAGAAGCTCCCCAAATACAGGTGTGCCAAGCTTGTAGCATCATACCCAAGAAGACTTAAGGCTGTAGTCGCTGCCAAAGGTGCTTCAACAAAGTACTGAGTAAAGGTACATTTGTAAATGTGATATAAATGTGCTATTTCATTTTTTGAATTCGCTAAAAATTCTAAAAATCTTCTTGCTTTGTCATTATGTTGTGTGTAGATTGAAGAGGGGGAAAACATTTAATTCATTTTTGAATAATGCTGTAACATAACAAAATGTGTAAAATGTGAAGGATTCTGAATACTTTCCAAATGCGCCGTATAGTGTACATGTTTTGGCCTAAGGCCACATCTATAACCAAACATTCATACGTTTTGGCGATAGTGACACTTAGAGTCGATGATGCCACAAGAGTCAATTTCACATTCTGTATTGCGTAACCCATCAACCCCTTTTCAGTCTATCAATCTGAATATGTTGTAATCAGCAATTTCAATGTCCTTATACATAATCAAAACCTTGAGACAGGTCTCCGTGAGAACCAGAATATCAGGGCTCGTATAATGCACCCAGACATCAAGCAGGTGCAACTTTGAAATCAAACTTTGCATGTTTACGTGCAACAGCCCAAGTCCTCTAGGTGATTTGAAAACTGACGGTGTCGCCATATTTGTGGAAAATTAAGAGCAACTGACCAAAACTGTGGGCAGGAGGGAGTTGATGTCTCGGACACCTGTGCATGGGTGACAGTGGCCCTTAGCCAGTCTGCAGACTGTAGACAGACACAAATTTCTCACCATCGTGCTGCCCACAATGATGGTGGTTGTGATGGAAATCAATGGAGATGGAAGCGGGGGGATGGGACTGCCTTGGGCAGGGATGGTGGGAGCAGTGGATGGCATTAGGAGGCACTGTAGGCCGGTGGTATGGACAGCGGTTGTTGCCACTGGCCGGCTGCCGGCAGAAAATTCCCAGGATCAGAGCTGACTCTCGGGTATGCCTCCATCGGGGAATAACTGTTTGATAGCTGGATCGAATATTCCAGGATAGATAAAGGACGGCCAGACAGCCTCCCTTCCTCCTATGCCTGGGGAGGCTGGTGACTCTTGCTTCTGCCGCAGCTGAGCTACACAACAGGACAACCTCGCTTGATGGTGATGCATTTAGGGCAGATGAACCCCCGTCGCATCTGTTTCACCCTTTCTCTCTTCTCTTGAGTGGAAATCATCTCGCACTTATCGCATTTTGGCCCAGCCATGTGTAAAAACACCAGTACGCTAGCACTAATAGCCTGCTAGCTAGTAGCCAAGTAGGCTCTAAGCTCGAGTCAGGTTGGAGCGGTCCCAGCCACAGGGGCTAATCGTGACACGAGCTTGTAAAACGGTATGGATTAAAAAACGGCAATCCAAATGTTGACCCAAACGATACAAAGAAATAAAATGATCATAGACTAGGCTAAAAACAGACTAAAACAAGCTAAGAATTCACAGGCCAAACAAATCAAAAACACCGGCAACACACCAGCTGGCCGTGACATCAATTTGAGAATGTGCGGCAAGTGTGGTTGGACCGGACCATAAGGCGAAGTAGTAAACAGGATAGCTGTTTGTTCACTCGAACCCACAATTACTAATAACCCATCCGCAACCGCCTATATATGATGAAGTGAAAATCTGAGGCACACAGCCGACCATAACCCCCTAAAATAGAAAATGCGCTTTAGGCTACAGTCCGAGACAGTGGAACGATTTTTTGACAGAGGATGCAGGATTTGTTTTGCCTGATATATTTAGATATATTTCTGCTTATAATTTCCGACATTTTGGCAATTATTTGGTCAAAATGTTTACAATTAGATACATGCAGTTTCTCTTCTGTCATTATATATTGCTGTCGAAAACTAAATAAAACCTTGCTCACCAGAATAATATAATAAATCGATGGAATGAATGCTTCAATTTAGTTGAAATCTGTAAAGTTCTCTGTGATCTCTACTTGTTTTGTGGAGCAAAGGCTTTTAGGGACCAGGGAGAAAATGCAATTACTCTAACAAACCGGAAATATTTTCCGTGCAAAATTTCCAAATGACATCAGCTTGACCAGTTGAAAGGAAATAGAAAGCTTTGAAAATGGCCCAACATGTTTCTGATAAGATTTCAAATCATTCCCATGGTGAATACCTAGGCCTGCTACACTAGGAAACCACACACTACTGAGAGACTTTGATATTACCGGCCACAATTGATATGGTGAAAACAATGTGTGGGGAGGCAGAGGCACAAAAACTCACATCAATACCTTTGTCAGATAAACAAAGAATGTATGCTATTGCTAGCAATAAAGATGAAACTCTGACTGAACAACTAAAAAACTCCCTATCTTATGCTCTCCAAATGGACGTTAGCTGTGAGGGCCGAGATACCCATGCATTGACTTTTGTTCGCTATAAATGTCAGGGGATGCTATTTACAAAGACATATTGTTCTGTCTCACAATTCCTGAGCATGAAATGACACAGTGTGCTGCATGGCTTTATTGACAAAAAACAGATTCCATGAGATTGAAGGGTGGGCTTTTGCTCCATCTATGGCGGAATGGCGGGCAGGCTTCTGCACTCTAGTTATGAGTGTGCTTCCCTCTGCTATATGGACACATTGTATTATACACCAAGAGCAACTGGTGGCAAAAGAGCTGAGATATACTGCAGCAGGTATCTTTGATTATAAACTACATCAAACCACATCCACTGCGCACACTCCTGTTTGCAAATGTGTAGAGATATGGGATCAGAGGAGGACAATGTTCTATCTCACACTGAGGCTTGGTGGTTATCTAGGGGGAGTGTTGGAAAGATTTCTTCGCATTGAGAGTAACTGTTGTCATTCATAATGGAAGTAAAAAAAGACCTAGTTTATTTTCTGTGTAATGAAAAGGAAATGTGTCTCCTTGCCTATGTAACAGACATATTTGGGAAACTGAATGAACTGAACGCAAGCATGCAGGATAAATACAAAAACATACTATAGATGAGTGACCAAAGCAGTGAATTCAGAGGAAATCATTATTATTGGAGAAAGTCTTTCAAAAGCAAACCATAAGTGTCACGAGTGACGATTGCTCACCTCCAACGCTTGGAAGAGCACATTGGAACCTACTTCCCAATCCGTTTGACCTTGATCCTGGTTCAGTTGACAAGCCGGTCAGTGAAATCGAACAGCCGATCGAGCTATCATGTGACTGAATGATGCAGACAATATCTTCACTGGTTTTGGTTCCTGACTCAAGGGGAATTACATTGCCATCTCCCTCTGAGCATAAATGCCGTGTTCAAAACAATTGGGAACTCAGAACTAGGAACACGGAAATCTCAGACTTCAGTGCTTTCAAGACAATGAAACTATGAAAAAAAGGAGCTCTGACTGGGATTCTTATGTTTATTTTTTTCATCCAACTCAGAAGCATTGGAATACCGTGGGAAGCATTGAAGTCAACATGGGCCAGCATCCCTGTGCTTTTGACACCTTGTAGTCCATGCCTCGAATAATTAAGGCTGTTCTGAGGGCAAAAGGGGGCAATATTAGGAATGTATATTAGGAAAGCACTCAATATTAGGAATGTATTCCTAGTTTTTTACACTCAGTGTATAGTTTTCTTCTAAAGTGTGTTAGATACTACTGCACTGTTGGAGCTAGAAACACAAGCATTTCGCTACACCTGCAATAACATCTGCTAAATATATGTATGTGACCAATACAATTTGAAGGAGTGACAGATTTATCTGACACCTCTTGATCATAGTGGTGAAATACAGGTGTACAGGGGAGAATGGGGGAGGATCATGTTGAGGCCTTTTCTATCATCTTCCAATCTATACTCCTTTTGCCTCCTTGGCCTTCCTATAAGGATTTATCCAACCTCTGACACTAAACTGAAGAAGATTATGATAGGAAAGATACACAGTAAAACATCAATACAGCTAGTCTCCCAAGACAGACAGGTTGCCTCACACATGAACAATGTTCCAGCATACATGAATAATGTCCAGTTGGTAGTTGGAAATGGACTCACAGGAAATCCGCCCAGAGCCTTATCCTTTTGTGCCCTGGTTTAACGTTCCCACCTCATACAAAATTGGTAGCTAGCTAGATAGAGAGCTCTGAGGATATTTTCAATGAGTGTATTTTGCACGTGAGCAGTTTGCATGCACCATGATTGCTAAAGTTAGCATTACACCACTGACTGGCTGTGGCTATAATTAACTAGCTATCTGCGTCTGCATGTCAGCGCCTCTGACATGTTTCCGAGGTGATTATTTTTCAAGAGCACTATTCCTGCCCACATTTTAAGCACCACCTACTCAAACTCGTGATTTGTTGGGAGAGATGAAGAGAAAACTCCCCATCTTTCTCAGACCTATTGCTGTTGCTCTAGGTCTGGGTTTTCCGAGACTAATTATCTCTGAATGATCACCACTGATATACAAGCATCTTTCTCAGGCTTTTATAGCCATGCTACTCCTACTGTACAAGGACAACTCATTATTATAGTCTCCATTCTGTGCAGCGTCCATTTTTACAACAATTACTCTCCAAATGCAGTGGGCTATAGCTTACTAATTGTTGGTTCCCGTGACCCCAATTTAGACTAAGTTGCTTTATCTCAATTTTCTGCTCAGTTTCATTTTGTTGATTTGTATATTACTATTAAACGCCAAGATCGTTATCAGAGATGACTTACTCGAGTATTGGAGCTGGGTGTGTGTGTGTGTCTGTGCGTGTGGTTTTCTAATTAACACGTAGATCAAAGGGATAACCTTGGAGGACACTGTGCTCTGATGTCCACGTATTGGAGTATTGGAGCAGCGAGCAGGGCAGTGCTGTATCCACATCATTACACTCTGATATAGAACGCCAAGGCATTTATCTCTCTGACTGCTAGTGCTGAGCGATTAAACGAAATGTCGGTTTTTAAACAACTGTGAGCTCGATGCGCAGTTTCTATAGAGATCAGATCTGTGCGACATAGTAGAAAGTTGTAGTTTCCAAAAGGCCAATATTCTACATAAAGTACCAGTCAAAAGTTTGGACACACCAACTCATTCAAGGGTTTTTCTTTATTTGACTATTTTCTACGTAGCAGAATAATAGTGAAGACATGAAAACTATGAAAAAACACATATGGAATCATGTAGTAACCCAAAAAATGTTAAACAAATCAAAATATATTTTAAAGTAGCCACCCGTTGCCTTGATGACAGCTTTGCACACTCTTGGCATTCTCTCAAACAGCTTTACCTGGAATGCTTTTAAAACAGTTTTGAAGGGATTCCCACTTATGCTGGGCACTTGTTGGCTGCTTTTCTTTCACTCTGCGGTCCAACTCATCCCAAACCATCTCAAATGGGTTGAGGTCTGGTGATTGTGGAGGCCAGGTCATCTTATGCAGCACTCCATCACTCTTCTTATTGGTCAAATAGCCCTTACACAGCCTGGAGGTGTGTTGGGTCATTGTCCTGTTGAAAAACAAATTATAGTCCCACTAAGCGCAAACCAAATGTGATGACGTATCGCTGCAGAATGCTGCGGTAGCCATGCTGCTTAAGTGTCCCTTGAAAAAAAATCACAGACAGCGTCACCAGCAAAGCACCCCCACATCTCCTCCTCCATGCTTCACGGTGGGAACCACACATCATCCGTTCACCTACTCTGAGTCTCACAAACCAAAAATCGCACATTTGACCTCATCAGACCAAAGGACAGATATCCACCGGTCTAATGTCCATTACCCGTGTTTATTGGCCCAAGCAAGTCCATTCTTCTTATTGGGGTCCTTTAGTAGTGGTTTCTTAGCAGAAATTCGACCATGAAAGCCTGATTCACGCAGTCTCTTCTGAACAGTTGATATTGAGATGTGTCTGTTACTTGAACTTACGTGAAGCATTTATTTGGCTGCAATTTCTGAGGCTGGTAAACTCTAATGAACTTACCCTCTGCAGCAGAGGTAATTCTGGGTCTTCCTTTCCTGTGGCAGTTCTCATGAGAGCGAGTTTCATCATAGCGCTTGATGGTTTTTGCAACTGCAACATTCAAAGTTCTGGACATTTTCCACATTGACTGACCGTCATTTCTTAAAGAAATGATGGACTGTCTTTTCTCTTTGCTTATATGAGCTGTTCTTGCCATAATATGGACTTGATCTTTTACCAAATAGGGCTATCTTCTGTATAACACCCCTGCCTTGTCACAACACAACTGATTGGCTCAAACGCATTAAGAAGGAAGGAAATTCCACAAATGAACTTTTAACAAGGTGCACTGTTAATTGAAATGCATTCCAGTTGACTACCTCATGAAGCTGGTTGTGCCCTTGTGATTCCATAGGTTTTATTTTATAGTTTTGACATCTTCACTATTTTTCTACAATGTAGAAAATAGTATGAAATAAAGAAAACACTTGAATGAGTAGGTTTGTCCACCCTTTTGACTGGTACTGTAGTTTAGCGTAGAAAACCTGATAATTAACTACAATGACCATAATCAATAACACGCCAGCCTACTTGTCCGGTCTGTGTGGAATAGCCACGGACACAGAGAGTAAAGAACACACGATCGAGAGGGATAGAAAGCAGTTGCTTCGTGAAGTAGCTTTACCTTAAAATACATAATCTAAGTGATTGATAGTTTGTAGTCAGCAGTCATAAAAATATTTTTTAACTACTTAAATAGGGATTTTGTCAGATAGCAGCAGCTCTATAGAGATGAGATGATGACTTGGAATTAAATAATGAAGTCATCATAATAAATATAAGAATGGAATCCGAAATAGAAAAATATCTATTTTTAATTATTTAAAAAATAATTGAACTGAAACAGAACCGACCTCAAAAAGCACAATTGGCTCACCACTACTGACTGTAGGGTCCCTATCCATAAAGTGTCTCAGAGCATGAGCTCTGACCTGTGATCAGTTTTACCATTCAGATCACAATGAATAAGATTATTATGGAATGGATTCTAGATCAGAACTTCCATCCTGAGATGATTTGTGAATTCTGGCCCTAGTCTTTGCAGTTGTAGGCTAAATGGCACTCAGACAAATGGCTATACTAACTGATGTTTTCTTTACTCTATTGCGTATTAGCTAGGATATTTTCTATTGATTCACTGTAGACTACTGCTGAGGCCTACCTGTATAGTATTTCTAAGGTTTACATGTATAGTATTGCTAAGGTTTACATGTATAATATTGCTAAGGTCTACCTGTATAGAGTATTAGTTAGGCTTGCCTGTATATAGTATTGCTAAGGTTTACATATATACTATTGCTAAGGTCTACCTGTATAGAGTATTAGTTAGGTTTACCTGTATATAGTATTGCTAAGGCAAACCTGTAGAGTATTGCTAAGGCCTACTAGTAGAGTATTGCTAATGCTTACCTGTAGAGTATAGCTAAGGCCTGCCTGTAGAGTATTGGTAAGTTGAACCTGCATAGTATATCTAAGATCTACCTGTATTGAGCATTTGTAAGACATACTTGTATTGTGACGAGTATATTACTAAGGTGAATGTGAGGCCACTGTACCTGTGTGTTGTTAGTGAAAACAGTCTATATTGGTCTGACCTACATGCACTGTATATACCATGTCAATGAATAAGGCCAATAGCATACCTGTATGTTAGTGAGAAGAGTCTCTCTTAGTCAGACCAACTGTACCTGTATGTTAATGAGAGTCTCTAATGGTCAGACCTAATTGTATGTTAGTGAGAGTCTCTAATGGTCAGACCTAATTGTATGTTAGTGAGAGTCTCTAATGGTCAGACCTAATTGTATGTTAGTGAGAAGAGTCTCTCTTAGTCAGACCAACTGTACCTGTATGTTAGTGAGAGTCTCTAATGGTCAGACCTAATTGTATGTTAGTGAGAGTCTCTAATGGTCAGACCTAATTGTATGTTAGTGAGGAGCACCTCCATTGGTCAGGCCCACTGTACCTGTATGTTAGTGAGAGTCTCTAATGGTCAGACCTAATTGTATGTTAGTGAGAGTCTCTAATGGTCAGACCTAATTGTATGTTAGTGAGGAGCACCTCCATTGGTCAGGCCCACTGTACCTGTATGTTAGTGAGAGTCTCTAATGGTCAGACCTAATTGTATGTTAGTGAGGAGCACCTCCATTGGTCAGGCCCACTTTACCTGTATGTTAGTGAGAGTCTCTGGATTACTGCAACTCGCTGTTGGCTGGGCTCCCTGCCTGTGCCATTAAACCCCTACAACTCATCCAGAACGCCGCAGCCCGTCTAGTGTTCAACCTTCCCAAGTTCTCTCACGTCACCCCGCTCCTCCGCTCTCTCCACTGGCTTCCAGTTGAAGCTCGCATCCGCTACAAGACCATGGTGCTTGCCTACGGAGCTGTGAGGGGAACGGCACCTCAGTACCTCCAGGCTCTGATCAGGCCCTACACCCAAATAAGGGCACTGCGTTCATCCACCTCTGGCCTGCTCGCCTCCCTACCACTGAGGAAGTACAGTTCCCGCTCAGCTCAGTCAAAACTGTTCGCTGCTCTGGCTCCCCAATGGTGGAACAAACTCCCTCACGACGCCAGGACAGCGGAGTCAATCACCACCTTCCGGAGACACCTGAAACCCCACCTCTTTAAGGAATACCTAGGATAGGATAAAGTAATCCTTCTCACCCCCCCCCCCCCTTAAAATATTTAGATGCACTATTGTAAAGTGGTTGTTCCACTGGATGTCATAAGGTGAATGCACCAATTTGTAAGTCGCTCTGGATAAGAGCGTCTGCTAAATGACTTAAATGTAAAATGTAAATGTAAAGTCTCTAATGGTCAGACCTAATTGTATGTTAGTGAGGAGCACCTCCATTGGTCAGGCCCACTGTACCTGTATGTTAGTGAGAGTCTCTAATGGTCAGACCTAATTGTATGTTAGTGAGAGTCTCTAATGGTCAGACCTAATTGTATGTTAGTGAGGAGCACCTCCATTGGTCAGGCCCACTGTACCTGTATGTTAGTGAGAGTCTCTAATGGTCAGACCTAATTGTATGTTAGTGAGGAGCACCTCCATTGGTCAGACCTAATTGTATGTTAGTGAGGAGCACCTCCATTGGTCAGGCCCACTGTACCTGTATGTTAGTGAGAAGAGTCTCTATTGATGACAGGCCGTCTGGGAACAGGAATGGCGAAGGGAAGCCAGGTGGTAGACCCTGTCCAGTCAATGACAGCCTCTCGTAGCTGTCTCTCGCAGTCGGGGTGCACATTGGATTGTCGTCTAGAATTAGACCCAAAACAAGAATACAGAACAATCAGGACAAGTAGCCTGCTGTGTATTTAAACAGAAGATTGACTCTTATTCATTCACAACAGTGTTTATATAGGTAGTAAACTCTAAGATTCAGGCAAACAGAGCTCTCAGGTCCACTCTGATAGGCAATCCAGTCCAGGGGTGAATCTCAAAAGTATGTATTTAAATATGCGCCTCCTTAAATCGCAGGAGAAGATCCAAGGTTGACTACCCTACACTGTCTCTCTCAGGCTCTAAGCCAACACCCATCCAGGACATACATTCAGCTTTTCCCAGTGAATGGATGTAATCATGTGTATTCCCAAATAAGAAGAAGCAGGGCAACAGAGCTCAATTACCTCAGGTGGTTCAGCTTCCTTTGTGTACGCATGCACGGGTGCCTGTCAAAACTATAAGATGGCATCATGTACACATTATCGAGAGAGAAAGTAATATATATATATCAATAGAGAGAGAGAGAGAGAGAGAGAGAGAGAGAGAGAGAGAGAGAGAGAGAGAGAGAGAGAGAGAGAGAGAGAGACCAGCCATGTTTCTGACATTATCTCTATACTCTGTCAGGAAGAGGTGCCACATTATGTTTATGTCTAGAAAGCCTTTAGTCAACCACTAACAATACAAACACACCACACAAAAAACACACACGCGTACATGCACACACCTCAAAATTATATATTATGTGCCATCAATTCCTTGTTAACTCAATTTTTATCAAATCCACTTTGATTCTTTTAACACTGCACTCTGGCTGTGTTCTGTGCAGGTTCTCTCTCTTCCCTCTCATCCACTATTCATTCATGTTTATGTGTCAGAGTGATCCTGCACAAACACAGGCAAGCTCGCTCTCTCTCTCTCTCTCTCTCTCTCTCTCTCTCTCTCTCTCTCTCTCTCTCTCTCTCTCTCTCTCTCTCTCTCTCTCTCTCTCTCTCTCTCTCTCTCTCTCTCTCTCTCTCTCTCTCTCTCTCTCTCTCTCTCTCTCTCTCTCTCTCTCTCTCTCTCTCTCTCCTCTCTCTCTCTCTCTCTCTCTCTCTCTCTCTCTCTCTCTCTCTCTCCCTCCCTCCCTCCCTCCCTCCCTCCCTCCCTCCCTCCCTCCCTCCCTCCCTCCCTCCCTCCCTCCCTCCCTCCCTCCCTCCCTCCCTCCTCACAGTCGCTCTCCTCTCTCTCCCTCCCTCCACATAGTCTCCATCTCTTTCTCTCTCTCCTCCTAACAATATTCAGCCAAGTGGTAGGAACAGCTGGTCGGCCATTAATTAGTTTAAAGTATTTATTTCACCCATCCTCAGAGCAGATAGAGCCAAAACATTGGAGATTATTTTGAACATCTGCAAATGCCCTGGAAACATGGACTCACTGGCAGGCAGTGGATCCACAGTGTTTTTTTGGAGATGGAAAAAGTGAAGTATGCAATGTTGGTCCGTGGGGGATGTCAACAACATTTCTCTTCTTTTTTTTTACTCTTCTCTTTTTGTATCTTTTCATTCCTGTTGATTAATTTTAATGGATGGATGTATACTTTTGGGATGGCGACTGACTGAAGCAGACTTGAGGAGAGAGCTCCCAAGTTCAAAATAGTTTTTATGACTAAATAGCCATTAAATAACCATTTTACTGCATATTGCAGATTTACTAAGATATAATGGTAGATGATGCCTGGGAAAAATAAAGTGACGGGGGAACCAGCAACTTTAGCAAACAACTCCCTGCAAAATCAGCCAATGATGGCGGCAACGTCTACCACCGGCGAAGACAACTTGACCACCTTCCTGGTGGCCGAATTGGAGAAGAACCGTGCTGCCCTCTTAGCTGAGATGGAAACCTCGCTAACAATGTCCCTCTCGCCCATACAATCATCGCTGAACGTGATTCGTCTGACAGTGGAATCGTATGGCCTTTGTCTGACTGACATAAAGAAGGCTCTTTCTGACCACAGTGACAGGCTGACACCCTCAAAGCCACGGTGGTTGTGCGGCATCATAAAAGACAAAAATGGACGACCTTGAAAATCGCTCTCAATAACTTGTGAGTGGTAGGACTCTGAGGGCTGTGAGGGAGCTGAGGGCTGTGAGGGAGTGCTTTGCAAGAGATTTCATGTCAAAGTTCATTTTGGAAATATTGTGCGATGATACGTTCGTATCTCCGCCAGAGCTGGTCAGAGTGCACCACTCATTGAGAGATGAGGCTGGCGAAGGGTGAGTGACCATCCAATGTTAATGATATTCCTCCACTACCAGGAGAAGGAACAGGTGTTGGAGTTAGCAAGGAGCTTTTCTATCAGGGGAATAAAATGTTCCTATTCCGGGACCTGAGCACTCAACTCACCAAGAAATGTGCCACTTTCAATGAAATGAAAGTTGTAACAGGGGGGCATCAAGTTTACACTCCGCCTTTCTACACTCCGCCATCTGGCAGAGCTGCATTTTTACTACCAGGACATGGAGCGCAAGTTCAACACAGCAGCAGAGGCTGAGTCCTTTTACAACCAGCATCGGTTCAGCTGAGTTATATGTGAACTATCCCACTATGCGCACACCGAAGTGGAATATCAGACAATATGTGCAGTATACTGGATTATTTTGTACAAACCCTATTTACTTTTTTTTACCCCCTTTTTCTCCCCAATATCATGATATCCAGTTGCGATCTTGTCTTATCTCGGCAACTCCGCAACAGGCTCGGGGGAGAAGGAGAAGGTGGAGTCATGCGTCCTCAGAAACATGACCCGCCTTACCATGCTCCTTAACACCCGCCCGCTTGACCTGGAAGCTGCACCAATGTGTCGGAGAACACACAGTTCAACTGGCGACCGGGGTTAACTCGCAGGCACCCGGCCCGCCTCAAGGAGTTGCTATGGTCGCGATGAGCCAAATAAAGCCCCACTGGCCAAACCCTCCCCTAACCCAGGTGATGCTGGTCCAATTGTGCACCGCTCTATGGGACCCCTGGTCACGGCCGGATCGAACCCGGGTCTGTAGTGACATCTCAAGCACTGCGATGCAGTGCCTTTAGACCGCTGTGCCACTCGTGATGCCTTCCTACTGGCTTTTTAAATAGCCAACTGGCTGGACACATGAAACTCTGGTTATGTTGTAGTTAAACAGGTGATACTTGCTTACTTATTTTCTACGGTAGTATAACTGTGTTCCTCACGCATATGGATTTGGAATTTTAACGTCACGTGAGCCTTACAGTGGGATCATATCGACTACATTAAAGACCATATTGGCAATGTACATAACTTTTCATTCCTGTTTCATTTGGCACCAACTTGATGGATTGCCAAGGACTGAGAAAAGATGTAATGTCTTTTCTCATCATTTCTGTCTGATCATTCCACTCACTCAAGAAAGGATCGCTTGTGTGAATTCACAGCTAAAGTTAAGTGTAGCCAACATTTATGTTACAACCATTAATATGTTTACTTATACTATGGGAACATTTTCCTTTACCTGTTTTGGTGTCGCTTGGTTGGCTAATGTATGTAACTATCCTAACCGTTTAACCATTAACCTTTGAGTTCTACTGCGTCTTCAGTTTGTTTCTTTTGGGGGAAGTGTAAGTAACCTGTGACTCTATTCTCTGCACTGACACGTGAGCTAAATAGTATGGCCCAAACACAAACATAAGCAGGTCGCTTTCCCTATTGGCGTTCTGATTTGATTTTCATTCACAGCCACTGGCAGGCCAATGCCCAGGAACCTATCCCCGCCTCTTCTTCGTTGAAGAGTCTGAAAGCAGATATTATATTTTTTCAACACATGTACATAATACTTACAAGCATAGACTTTCTAGGCCATAGCTTGTGCACATTTTTAAAAATCTAAATGTAACCTTAGTGTAATGGCTTTCCTCTTCCTCTTCTAAGGAAGAGTAGCAAGGATCGGACCAATACGCAGCGTGGTAAGTGTCCATGATACTTTAATAATAACTGAACACAACTCAATACAAAAATAACAAAGTGAATGGAAACGAAAACCGAAACAGTCCTGAATGGTGACACAAACAACCAAACAGGAAACAATCACCCACCAAACACAGGTGGGAAAAGGCTGCCTAAGTATGATTCTCAATCAGACAACTAACGACACCTGCCTCTGATTGAGAACCATACCAGGCCAAACACAAAACACAACATAGAAAAACAAACGTAGACAACCCACCCCAACTCACACCCTGACCAACCTAAAAAACTAAGGCCAGAACATGACAATTAGAATGACAGGTGCAGTGATACTCATAAGGAAAAAGATACACTTCACATCAACATAGGTCCCCTATTATACCAATGGCCGCTACGTAATAGTGACTGGCACAGTTTGGCGAACCCCAGTTGTTCTTGTAAGTGTGTACTCCCCAAAATGGGATTAAATCAAAGTCATGAAGAAACTCTTCTCCTCACTCTCCAATCTAAACACACAGTATTTTATATTTGGGGGTGACATAAACTGTGTCCCCAGGGTCAGATGGCTACCCAAATAATTTTTAATGAATTTTTCTGAACAACTAACCCCTCTGCTATTAGATATTTTTGAAGACTCACTCCAGCAAGGTACACTACCTCATACTCTTACTCAGGCTTCCATCTCTTTAACATTGAAGAAAAACAAAGATCCAACCAACTGCTTTTCATTTCAACCGATATCTCTCCTGAACATGGATGAAAAAGTCTGGCAAAGATGCTTGTTTGTAGATTAGAGACGGTCCTACACACTGTGAAATCAGAGGACCAAACTGGGTTTATAAGGACCTTCTGAAAGACTTCTTAGTATCATTCACTCTCCAGCTTCTCCAAACAAATCTGAAGTGCTAGATTCTCTTGATGCGAGAATGCCTTTGATAGAGTAGAATGGTAATTTCTGTTCTTTACAATTAAAATGGCTTTGGAAATACAATTACATCCTGGATATGGCTACTCCACACCTCTCCTCAGGCACGTGTATGCACTATAACTCTTTTCATTCCAAATTTCTCCTTTAACCCATGGCACACATCAGGGATGCTCCATTTCGCCCCTCCTTTTTGCTCTTGCTATTGAACCTTTGTCAATTGCATTAAAGAACAGTCTGCTATTTTCAGGTATTAGGAGAGGGGATTGGGACCACAGAGTGTCACTTTACGCCGATGATTTCCTCCTCTTTGTTTCGGACCCTATACTTTGTATCTTATCTATTTTAAAAGATTTTGGAACTTTATCAGGGTACAAACTGAATTTAGGGAAAAGTTAATGCTTAATTATTAATCAATTGCCTATGGGTATAACACAATTCTGCTGCCCTTCGACTTATCTAAAGCAAGGTTTAGGTGCCTGGGAATATAATATCACCTGATCCCTTCATTCACTGTTAGAGCAGGACTTCTCTACTCTTACAGCAAAGCTGAAAAATGAACCTATTTATTTATATTTTTAATTTGTTTGTTGTTTTTGTGTGTACTTTTTACCCCTTCTTCTCCCTAATTGGTAGTTACAGGTCTTGTCACATCGATGCAAATCCCATGCGGACTTGGGAAAGGTCGAGAGCCAAATCCTCATCACGACTCAGCCAAGCCGCACTCCTTCTTGACACACTGCTCGCTTAACCCGGAAGCCATCCTCACCAATGTGTCGAAACACCATACAGCTGATGACCGAAGCCAGTGGGCATGCACCCGGCAGCCACAAGTAGTCACTAGAGAGCGCATTGGGACAAGGACATCCCAGCCGGCCAAACCCTACCCTAACTTGGACAACACTGGGTCAATTGTGCACCACCTCATGGGGATCCCGGTCACGGCCGGCTGCAACACTGTATCGAACCCGGATCTGTAGTGCCGCCTCTAGCACTGATCAGTGCCTTAGACCGTTGTGCCACATGGGAGGCCCACACCTGCCAAACTTGACTCAGGGTTAATATCCTGGAATAGGAAAGGTCTGACATTTTTGAAAGATTTGAACGTTAATGGTAACTTTGCCAGTTTTAATGAGCTATATACCACATTCAATCTGCAGCAATTGTATTTATTTAGACATTTTTAAGTCACTTTGTTCAATCCCACTCTTCTACATTACCAATACTTCTGCTGGCTTATGGTATTGACTGTTTTGCCTGATGTGGCCAAAGGGACACGTATAATTTCTTTATGATTTCTTATTGCCAGGAAATAGTCCAGCTTTGCGCAAAATTAAGACTGGGAAGGAGAACTCAGGGTTTCATTTTCTAATCAGCGGTGGACAAAAGCACTGGAGAAAGTAAATTCTTCCTCCTCCTGTGCAAGGCCTGATTTAATGTAATGTCCACCATAGGATACATTTTACCAAGACCAAACTAGCCAAGATTATCCCAGAAGTGGTAGACTCTTGCGATAGATGCTCGCAATCATCAGCTAACTTGACCCATATGTTAGGGTCATGACCCATGTTGGCGGAATCCTGGAAATTGTTCTTTGGTACAATCTCTGAGGTATTGGAGATGACTATAGTTCCATCTCCTCAGATCACTATACTTGGGACTGCTGAGGAAGTTGTGAATCTCACATATAAACAGACTGGTGTCATCTCCTTTGGCTCCTTTATTGCTCGTAGTAAAATACTCCTGATTTGGAAAGCCCACTCACTCCCATCAGCCATGTCTTGGATACGGGATGTTATGCTTAGAAAAACAATACAATTATTTATTAGGGGTGTCTGTAGAGAATGTTTTTACACATTTGCAACCAGGATATCATTGATCTTCTGTTCTCCTTCCTCTCCTATTATGGAATCATTTTAATTTTTATTACACATATGCACGTGTTATTATCCTACTGGTATTGTATTTCAACTGCTAACTACGTGTAATATGGTGTCTGTTTCTAAAAGTCATGCACAATTTAGGAACATTGTATTACTATTTATATTATTATTTTATTATTATTGTTATTTAAATATTTTATTTTACTATTTTGATATATATTATCTGTTACTATTTCATTTTAAGGGCAGGGAGGTTTGGGGGATCATTAGGGAATGTTCTGAAACTGTTGTATATCATTTCTTCAATAAAATATTGATTAAAAAAAATAATGGATGGATGAATTGAAATTTGTTTTGTAAATTAACTTCATAAAACAATTATGAATCGCCTACTTTTAAGAAGTCACTTCTGTGGTAATTTGTTGTTGTTTGTGTTTTTACTGGTTTACTGTGGAATAAGTGAGCATATGAAAAAATGATATCCTATATAACAAGAGCTACACTAAATGTTTTTCTTCTTCTTCTTACTTCTTCTTTACTGAACCGTTATACTGAAATGTTACAAAAAACTACAATATCATTTAAAATACTTGGCAGAGCACATCATTGGAATGGCAACCAATGCCTTAAAGCGGCACCAACAATAACATAACCACCGAACTCCAATGACCTGTGATGTTGTTCATATACATGTACAACATCTACCATTTGCATTTATTACATTACACGTTAACATAGCCTCCCCCTCTGCCAAACGATGCAAATATCCCGTCCAATAAAATCAGCATAACTGCAGCCGAAGCTAGTAGACCTCAGGGAGTGAAGGCCTGTTGTTGTAGCTTTGTAATTGATTTGTACTGTGGGCACTTTGTCCCTTATTTAGTGTTGGCATTCATCATAAATCATTGCTTTAACAAACTCCGGCTTTGCACTCAGCAGGCCTACCCTCCTGCAATACGAAGGCAGATCACAGAGAATATTTGATCGCTTTGTTGCAGAGGAAACAACCTGTCACACAGCAAGGGAAAAGCTAACAGCTTTGTGTTTTGTTCGAAATAGACTAACAACTACAGAGCTGAACAGTGAGGCTTGTCAGAGTAAATTTCATTTTCACCAAGATAGGTGTGTAGGCACTATTTGTTCACTATATTTATCAGAACTCCTGATCTGTTTTTTTCTTAGTCAGGCTTTCACTAGACCTTTTCCTCCCTTCTCCTAATTTTCTCCCATCCCCATACTGCTCTCCTTCTCTCCTCTACTCTGGCTCTCCTAGCCTGCTGGCATGTGTTTGCATGTTTATTCCTCACCATCACTCCGGCATCATTGACTTCAACTCAATTACGGCGAGAGACGCTGGAGTGATGGAGCCGATTGGAATGGAGTGCCGAATTTCCAGGTGATACTTCTCCGCTAGTGAGCGCTGCCAGCAGCAGCTGTGACAGTCTCTTGTGCTGTATGTAGGCTACTCTACATAGGGCCTCCGCTGTGAAATACTTGTGGAACAAACCCCCCTCTCTCAGGTCAACCATGTCACAAATAACATTGTTTCAGCTGGATAATAACATTTTGGGACAAAGTATATACAATGCATTCCGAATGAAATGCCATAATTTAAAAATATCCCTATTCTCTTTGCATCCAGCCCTCAATAGTAGTAGTGGGAGTCCTTGACAGTGGGATAGCAATGATGAATCACCTATCCAGTTTATTTTCTTACTCCTCCATGTGTTGTGGTGCCTCTAAAACAGGGGGCCAAGGAATTGACTTGGCAAACTACAGATGCAAAACAAATATATAACTTTGAGGAATCTGGGCTTATCTCCAATTTACATGTTATTAGATTTGTGTTGTGCGAAGAGTGGCACTCGGACCAAGCGATGTCAAGGAGGGAGAAAAATATATGCCGTATGTTAACCAGAGATTTAAAAAAATCCACTTGAAAACCTTTGAAATGTTTGATGGTCGCGGGGAAAGGAAAGCTAGAGGGGGGTGCAACAGACATGCGTTGGCAATCTGTGGTAAATCTAGAGGAAACTTTGGGAAATGTAGTCACAATCTTTGGATAAATAATAGCTATAATTGACCTTGGGAGTTTGAAAATGTGCCATATGCTTTCTGGTTCCTGTGTTTGAATCCGGAGCTCCCTCGGGAGCTTTCAGCTGAATCCTCACACAGAGGGAGGGAGAGAGAGAGAGAAAGCGAGAGAGAGAGAGAGAGGGAGAGAGGGAGAGAGGGAGAGAGGGAGAGCGAGAGAGAGAGAGAGCGAGAGAGAGAGCGAGAGAGAGAGAGAGAGAGAGAGAGAGAGAGAGAGAGAGAGAGAGAGAGAGAGAGAGAGAGAGAGCGAGAGAGAGAGAGAGAGAGCTGTGGAAGGTAGACAGATACAAGTATGAAAGAGGAGAGAGGGCGAGAGAAAGAGATAAAATATAGAGAAAGAGACACTGAGCGAAAGAGAGAGAGCAAATCAAGGGAGAGAGAAACAGTCTCTCCCTGCAGCCTGTGCATTTGGCTGGGGCCAGAGCAGTCAGTGTGATATATTGACAGGTTAAGCCTGTGTCCTTGCAAACGGTGTGTTCCTCCCAGCAGGATAATGGAGCGCTAAAACCTGGAGGTTGTCAGCGGCACATACACAAAGCAGGGCGGTGTGCTTTCAGCCAGGCACAATTAGATTTTATTTGACCTGCCAGCAGTGGCTGAGGAGGGAGGAAGTTGTCCTCCTTCAAATGGAGTGGCTGTGACCTCTTTGCCCGCTAATAGAAGATGACGCTACTGCAGACTGTAGCGGTAGTGATTAGATTGTTTTTTTCCTTCACCTTGTCAAAGAAAACCTAGCTCCGAAACAAATGTACATGAACCTTGCTTCAATCGATAAAGTGGATTTCATCTTTAGATATGTTATGTTTTTGTGGAATATCGAAGGAAATAAAGACGCACGTGAAATACGCAACATAGATTCATTAGAATATGCACAAACATAGTCTTTCACCATGTAGTCTTTCACCACTCCAAACACGTGCACACAAACACAAATGAAGCCATGCAGGACCAAGCATGCACACATGAAGATACACAGTCAAACGTACACACACATTTAAAGGCCCAGAGCAGTCAATAATGTGATTTCCCTGTGTTTTATATATATTCCCACACTATGAGGCTGGAATAATACTGTTCAATTGTGAAAATTATGATAATGACCTCTTAGTCTAAGAGCTGTTTGGAAATCCATTTTTAAATGTCAGCCTGTTGTGGTGGGATGGAGTTTTGGCCTGCCTGGTGACAGTTAATAGACCAATAAGAAAGAGAGTTCCAAATTGCTAGTTTTTAATTTTCCCCTCCCTACTCAGAACACTTCCAGAGAAACTATTTTGGATTACTTTAGACAAGTTCATTAGAGTTAGCAGCCTCAGATTGCAGCCCAAACAAGTAACAGACACATCTCAACATCAGCTGTTCAGAGGAGACTGTGTGAATCAGGTCTTCATGGTCGAATTGCTGCAAAGAAATCACTAGTAAAGGACACCAAAAAGAATAGACTTGCTTGGGCCAAGAAACACGAGCAATATCCTTTGGTCTGATGAGTCCAAATTGTAGATTTTTGGTTCCAATCACAATTGAAAACAATCACAGTAAGGTACTTAATTGTTACCCAGAAATGATTTGATATTAGAATACAAACGGCTGCATTGGACCTTTTAACTAATTTCCTTTTCAAGACAGAGAAGAGGAGTAGGAGGAGGTAGAGGAGGAGGAAAATGAGAGTGTGCTCCATCCCAATTGGGGGACAAAGTCAAGAGCCCTAGATGCTTTGGCACATGTTACACAGGTAACATTTGGCTACCACCCTCTTATCACAGTGGGAAAATCAAGCCCTGTGTTCTCCCTTCTTTCTCTCTCCTTCTCCCCCTCCTTTCTACCTCTATCCCTAATGTTCCTTTAACTTAGAGATGAAATCGCTTGCTGCACAAACCCATGTATGTGGAGAGAGCGAGCGAGATAGAAAGAGCACGATAGAGAGATAATCCGTGTGGCCAGTGGGCCTTGTTTCCTAAACGCTCTCCTCCAAACATTACTCTCCACAGGCATTTAATTAGAATTTGGGACCTCAAAACACTGATATTTACCATGACTTTTGGAAAAGTTACATCCTAATTTTTTCCCATGAGATATCATTACATTTCAACTGCCCTATGGGCTGCACTTTTCCAGTAGTAACCAATTCAGTGTGTCACTCTATCCCTCTCTATTTCTCTCTCCCCCCATTTCCATGATCAGGAGTCCAATAGGGCGGCGCACAATTGGCCCAGCATCGTCCAGGTTGGGGTAGGCCGTCATTGTAAATAAGAATTTGTTCTTAACTGACTTGACTAGTTAAATAAAGGTTAAATAAATAAAACAAATAAGAAAATCCCCATTCGCTCTTTACCTATCTTTATCCCCTTCTCCCTCTCCCCCTACCAATTTGAAGTAATGACACTTTTGATTTGACTTAATAGATTGAAACGTATTCTCAAGGCCACGGGTAGTGTCACACAGATGGAATGTCTGCATGGAGGAAATATTCATAAATCCTTAAGCGTCTGAGGGGCTGTCAGGGGAGACAAGGGAGCAGCATTCATTCTGCTCAGAACAGATATGATACACTGATCCTGAGATCTCTCTTCAGAAACACACACATCCACCGCCTAACCGGAATTAATAATGACCTATATGATATTGTATATATGCATGTTAATATAATGACATACAGTACCAGTCAAAAATTTGGACACACCTACCCATTCAAGGGTTTTTCCTTTATTTCCACTATTTTTTACATTGTAGAATAATAGTGAAGACATCAAAACTATGAAATAACACATATGGAATCATGTAGTAACCAAGTAAGTGTTAAACACACAAAAATATATTTTATACTTGAAATTCTTCAATGTAGCCACCATTTGCCTTGCTGAAATATTTGCACACTCTTGGCACAACCAGCTTCATGAGGTGCGCCATGTTAAAATTAACAGGTGCGCCTTGTTAAAAGTTCAGTTGTGGAATTTCTTTCCTTCTTAATGTGTTTGAGCCTATCAGTTGTGTTGTGACAAGGCAGGGGTGTTATACAGAAGATAGCCCTGTTTGGTAAAAGACTAAGTCCATATTATGGCAAGAACAGCTCAAATAAGCAAAGAGAAATGACAGTCCATCATTACTATAAGAAACAAAGGTCAGTCAATGTGGAACATTTCCACAACTTTGAACGTTTCTTCAAGTGCAGTCGCAAACCATCAAGCGCTATGAAGAAATTCACTCTCATGAGGACCACAACAGAAAAGGAAGACCCAGAGTTACCTCTGCTGCAGATGACAAGTTCATTAGAGTTACATCTCAACATCAGCTGTTCAGAGGAGACTGTGTGAATCAGGTCTTCATGGTCGAATTGCTGCAAAGAAATCACTAGTAAAGGACACCAAAAAGAATAGACTTGCTTGGGCCAAGAAACACGAGCAATATCCTTTGGTCTGATGAGTCCAACTTGTAGATTTTTGGTTCCAACTGCCGTGTCTTTGTGTGACGCAGAGTAGGTGAAACGATGATCTCAGCATGTGTGGTTCCCACCGTGAAGCATGGAGGAGGTGTGATGGTGCTTTGCTGGTGACACTGTATGTGATTTATTTAGAATTGAAGGCACACTTAACCAGCATGGCTACCACAGCATTCTTCAGCGATACGCCATCCCATCTGGTTTGCGCTTAGGGGGAATAACTTTTTTTTACCAACAGGACAATGACCCAACACACCTCCGGGCTGTGTAAGGTCCCCAAGAACACAGTGGCCTCCATCATTCTTAAATGGAATGATGCCCGGCCAAACTGAGCAATCGGGGGATAGGGGCCTTGGTCAGGGAGGTGACCAAGAACCCAACATTCTGTCAGAGCTCCAGAGCTCCTTTGTGGAGGTGGGTGAACCTTCCAGAAGGACAACCATCTCTACAGCACTCCACTAATCAGGCCATCATGGTAGAGTGGCCAGACGAAAGTCACTCCAAAGTAAAAGGCACATGAAAGCCCGCTTGGAGTTTGCCAAAAGACACCTAAAGACTCAGACCATGTGAAAGAAGATTCTCTGGTCTGATGAAACCAAGATTGAACTTTCTGGCCTGAATGCCAAGCGTCACGTCTGAAGGAAACCTGGCACCATCCCTACATTGAAGCATGGTGGTGGAAGCATCCTGCTGTGGGTATGTTTTTTCAGCGGCAGGGACTGAGAGACTAGTCAGGATCGAGGGAAAGATGAGCGAAGCAAAGTACAGGGGTATCCTTGATGAAAACTTGCTCCAGAGCAGTCAGGACCTCAGACTGGGGCGAAGGTTCAGTGACCCTAAGCACACAGATTGGCCATGTAGTGCATATTTCCAATTCCGTGCACTTTATTGTGATATTATTTCATAGTTACATAGACAAATGTAATTCATATTTAACTATGGTTTTCCTTGTGTGTCAATCGGCCGGAAGTTGGAAGACAAACAAATTTGAAATGATTCTGGGTAAAGTGGGCAAGGCTACATAAGGTGAAAAGCAACATTTCTTCTGGCAGTATAAAAACACTAAGTATTCAAACATTTGCTCAAACTCTGCCGCCAATAAATTTAGATGACAGTTTGAGCTATGTAAGACACGACCTACTAAAGTCAGCGCCTTGCCCTAAATGTCCTGATATATCCTGTTCGCAGACCTGTTCTGGTGGCAGTCGTACTTTACCTACAGTATGACTGATGGAATGCAGCATAGGCACTATCACTGAGATAATTAGATAATTCAACAGCTGATCCAACATGAGATGATGTAAGGGGAAGCTGAAATACAGTACAGGACTCCAAATCCTGAAGAACATCAAAGCAGAATGAAACAAAAGTTATAGTTTTTTTCCTAAGTGTATTTGAGTGGTTATGAGTAGTAGTGCAGTGGTATCTTTGCCTAATGCCAAAATGGTATGAAGTAAGGTGGTTTCAATAGGATTCAAATGCTCTAACTAGTGTTTGATAAAAGGTACGGTTGTTTTTATATGCCTCATACTACTTTTCTTTGTTTCTTGAGGTTGGTACAGAAATGCAACTGTAACAGTATAACTTCAGTCCCTCTCCTCGCCCCAACCTGGGCTCAAACCAGGGACCCTCTGCACACATCAACAGTCACCCTCAAAGCATCGTCACCCATCGCTCCACAAAAGCCGCGGCCCTTGCAGAGCAAGGGGAACCACTACTTCAAGGTCTCAAAGCATGTGACGTCACCGATTGAAATGCTATTAGCGCGCACCACCGCTAACTAGCTAGCCATTTCACATCCGTTACACAACCTCGACAATTTCGACTTAAACACTTTACAGACATGGATGGGTTTTCAATTCACATAGAGTATCATTACAACTCAGCTATCTCCCCTGTAAGTGACTTCTCTTCATCTCCCTATTTTCCTTACTTTAGCCCAATCCACTGAGTTGCTCTGCATCAGTCTTCTTTTTATAACCTAGTGTCCTTGGTGTTGTGCGGGAGGGGGAAGGGGGCCTTCAAAGATGCTCACTACCTATCTACCTATCATTAGCTATCACAAGCCCCGGAATGTGACTTGGCAGACAATAATGCTTTGTGATCAAATAACTTGTCAGTGCATATGCCCAAGCAAAATCATTATTTGATAGAGGATCAATCAAATTTCACCCGGCCCCCTGTGTGAGGGAAGAAAGACAGGGAGTGCTGATTGTGCAGAGAGGGGACTATAGCTTCAGGTCAGGTGGTGTGGGGTAGACGGGAGTGGGGAGGGCAGTTCATTTGGATATTTGTTCCACCCCCTACCTTTCTCATGAACGTTCCATTACGTGACACCCTCTTCCATCCGCTAATCGCATTTCATAGAAGAAAAAGAAGAGCAGGGTGATGCTTTTAAGGAACGTTAAAAAAAAGAGGCAGAGAGTTTCTTTTGTAATCTTTAAAATGCCTCAAAAGTGACAGAATACGCTCTGGCTGCCAAGATGCGCGCCAACGTGAGGCTCAGATGGGGAGATAAATATGCTGTGGTCAGCTCCTAGTGTATCTAGGAGAGCGGCCGAGGCAAATTTAATAATGCATTATCATTCACTGGCCAAGGTGAAATCTGCCTGTCCATCAGGAACACACAGCAGCAGGCCTCTGTTTCATGTTACCTTTTGCAGGGGGAATGAACAAGTGCCTTCGTTGGGGTGTGAGAGGGATGCACTGTAAGGCACAAGGAGTAAGGCATTGTTGCTTTGATATGCTTGCTATTCTACTCCAGACTGTCAGAAAAGATAGAGAAAAAAAGCACTTTGAGACAACTGACAATGTAAAAAATGGCTTCATATATATACATTGGATTGAACATGTGTAATTGAATATCAAATCACTCATCGTATTGGATTAGGGCCGAAGCACATTAGCCATACAGTGGATAGAGTTATTTTCAGAATGATGAAAAAAGTATAACCAGGCACTTGGTCCCCCCTCACACTTTACATATCAGAGCATCTGCTATTATGCATATTACAATATAGCCAGCCCATATTGTACCTGCGTGCCCTTGGACAGAAGCAGAAAACAATTAGTAGGATTATGTCCAATTCTGGAAATTTGCGATTCAAAATAACAACACATACCGCTTCTACAGCTGTTACAGTCAGATAAGGTTGACCCTGAATATAAATTACTGTATTTTTCCTCACCTTTTCTAAATAGCCATTCTGTGAGGTTGTTTGTCTCATTTCATGTTTACATGTAAATAGTAATTAGGCGATGCTACATTACCAACATGCCAAGCACCACATACTCAGCCAAGGTAAACACCAGCATTTGTGTCCCAAATGGCACCATTATCCCTATATAGTACACTACTTTTGCATTATAGAGAAAAGGGTGCCATTTGGAATACATTCTAGCTTTCAGCAGCCTTAGTTGTTAGCGACTTCACTAACAGTTCATCATGTTTACAGACTTGCCACGAAACAAATGCTATTTGTGTGCTTTTCCTTGGTAAAGCCTATAAAACATGGAAACAGCCTCTTGGAGGCAGGAGTTATTCAGAACATTGCTTCTTATCACACTGCAGTCTGGTAGCTAGCTGACTTGAGGACATTGCGAGTCAAACCTTCACATTTTCACTCTATGGATATTACACTGTTATACATGGCTTTTATAACCTTTCACTGGGAAACTAAATCATAATAAAGAGAGAGGCAGAGAGAATAGGGGGTGGAGGGACACTTCTTGACAACTAATTCTCTCTCTTTCTTCTCCCTCTCCTTTCTACGGGTGTTTTTGAAAGGCGTATTCCAGTCACCTTCACTTTGCCGTGCGGCCGTCTCTTACAGAGTCTGTTGCTTATCCCGCCTGACCCTGGCCTGTCAATTAGATGTTTCAAAATTAATCTCTTTAACTGGAAATACCACGCCACGGCTTTCTTCCGTCTGCAAATGAAGTGTTATTAATTTGAGCAGCGGCGGCGGCAAAGCTCAATAAGCCCAATATGTTATCAAAACAGATTTCCACACGTTTAACACGTCCCGCCCTTAAGTCCTTTTATAACTGTGAAACCAGGACCCGCTAATGGATTTGTATTCATTTTCCGAGCCCCCTTTTAGGCTTGTAGCAATTGCAGAGAGAGTCGGAGCTCTTCTCTCTCTCACCCTCTAAACTCTCTAAGCTGGGCATTTTAAGAGTTTACTAAACATTTGGCTTCCCTATTTCCGCTTAGTTCTTTTGTCTTCCTTTGAGATCGACTCAGTATATTCAGTCTGGATTAGCGGCAGCTAATGTCGTTAGTCGGCAGAACACAACACAGAAGAGAACAGCATTGGATACTCCCTGGAGGATTGCAATGCCATGCAATGACACCAATATGTCTGCCTGACTGTCTTACTGGACACAAACACTATACTGTAGCTCTGATTTAGCACAGCAAACTACTTGGCTAATGCTTGTTTCAAAGATGCCAATTATGTGTGATTTAGGTTATGTTTAAATGTTAAAGTACAGTAATTGGTGTGTGTATGCTTGTGTGTGTATGTGTGTGTATGTGCGTATGTGAGTGCGCATGCAAGCAAGCATGTATTCCTGTTTGTGTTTTAGTTTTATGAACTTCTCTGCCTGGATCTGAATGAAGATTCAACAAAGTTGTGTTACATTAAATTAGGGTTAAAGGGGTAATGAGAGGTAACTTTACATGTCTCTGTGTGATCAGATACACCAGGATGATCCATTTATCCAAGGTGGGACATTATCAGTCCATCTCACAGTGTGTCAACAAGGATACATAACATTTACACAGGAAATGAGAATATATCCCATTACAGTCAAACCTTTCCCTTTTTAGAATATGGTTAACAGAATCATTTTACAGATTGTTTGCTTTCCAAGTCTCCTTGTGTCATACGAGACCTGTCAGTCATTCTAGCCGCTAGAGTTGTGTGACGTCATGACAAGACTATAGTTCCAGACCCGGGTGGAAATAGTATTTGTTCTCTTTCAGATGCGTCAAGGGTTAGATTGGTGTTTGGCGTGACAGATGGGCAGGTTTACTACTTTTGAGAGTATTCCATTGGTTCCATTGCACCTGTAACGGCATTCGTCTGTTGAATGAAGAGAGTCAGACCGAAATGCAGCGTGTAGGTTACTCATGACTTTAATGAAAGTATCGCGGTACATGAAATAACTGAACTAAATACAAAAACAACAGAACGGAACGTGAAACTAATTACAGCCTATCTGGTGACTACTACACAGAGACAGGTACAAACACCCACAAAATACAAAGCGAACTCAGGCTACCTAAATGCGGTTCCCAATCAGAGACAACGATAAGCACCTGACTCCAATTGAGAATCGCCTCAGGCAGCCAAGCCTATACAACACCCCTAATTAGCCGCGATCCCAAATACTACAAACCCCAATACGAAAAACAACATATAAACCCATGTCACACCCTGGCCTACCCAAACATATAACAAAAACACAAAATACAATGACCAAGGCGTGACAGCACCACATTTCCAGATCCAACAAAACATAACCACTGTAAGTGAATAGAAACATCTAGTGCATTTTCACACAACATTTTTACTGGTGAAATTAAACGTCTGGTGCCCTAGATTTCGTTGTTCTATGTTTGGCTAATCAATATATCTGTTTGTGCTTTTCATCTTCCATATGGTTTCTACAGCAACACCGGAGTGTTGCGCATATTGCTTGTGTTTAAAAAGGCTTCTCCCCCAGTAAATCAAATCATGTTCAATGTTTGATATCTAAAATGAGTTTACAACCAAAGGCTTCCGTGTCTTTTATTCTGCCTTTTGTTTGTCAACTACCTGCTGTTTCACGAGACGCGGGCTTGTCGAAAGTGATCACCACAGACTTCCCTTTGTGAAGCGATTCAATTAGCTTGATGTGAGATACATAGCTGGCCTTTGTACTTTTGCTGTTTCAATTTTATTATGGAACATCATCATATCATCAAGTCCTATTTGCAAACGATCGTTACTTGCCAACAATAATTGTGTTAAAAAAGTTGAAAAGACACCCGAAAGCTATACCATCTGGTTGTGAGCTAGAATGAGGATGGACTGGACGTGAAGTAATAAAGAGATTTCAACTACAACAAATGGTCTTTGTCCTTTGTCATCAAAGAGGATGTGGAAAAGAGCGGAGAGATAGTTTCTGTCAGTGCAGTATCTGTGTAGTTTGACTGTATTCGATAGCAGACAGTTACTGATGAGAGATCTTCACGGCGACAAATGATCGGTTGCATTACCGCGTCAGTAACGGTGTACTTTGTCTTCGATAGCCGATACGAGCAGATATTATTAACCCTCATATATGGAGGCAGAGGCAGGACACTGCATCCTACAGTCCCCTCCTCTGTTCTCTCTGTGTGAGTATAATGCACAAGATTAATTCAATTCTCGACCAAGACCATAAAGACCAAACAAGTGGAGAAATATCGTTAAACCATTGGAATGTTATCTTATTTGTCTAAACAAACTGATCCGATGAACAATCCTAATTAAAAAGCTTGCTATAAGACCCCCTCCTCTCCATCCCTTCCTCCCTCCCTCCAATTCCCTCGCTCTTTGACAATGGAACACATTTATATTACTCATCTAATGCATCATGTATCATATCATTACAGTTCAATATATCTATCATTCATTTTATTTCCTTCACTTAAAGCTTTTATTGGGATTACTTTGGTTATTAGTTGGGTTCTAATGTATTGGTTACCAGCGCTGGGTCTGCCGACCGACTACAATCTCTCTTATCTCACCGCATAAAGCTGTGTGTGTTATTCAAATTGCCTCATTTATTATGATAGCTTCCTCATGTAAATTGTGCTGACTGCTCGCCCTTGCACACTCCTCATTAGACTAATGAAAACCTTCAAACGAAAAAACTAAACAACCTGCCAAATAAAGGTCCGGGGTTATTATGAAAATTACAACTGTGGGAGCCGCGAGAAGCTCTCTTCATTAATTCATGCTCAGCAAATTGGTAACTAATTTAGTTGCACTCCTCTGCATTAATGGGTTATTTTATAAAAATGTTTTTCTGCAGAACCGAGACCTCTGGTACAACCGCGCTGGAGAGCCGGGAATCCTAATCAACACTGGTGACATATTAGGAATTTACAATCTCAATAATAATGTGGTCGTGTTTGTTTGTGTGTGTGTTACACAAATGGATTGTCTGGTTTTCACCCTCCCCCCTTCTCTCTCTCTCTCTCTATCACATATCATAGGACATCACAGGTCTGAATTGTCAACAAAACTGTAATGTGTGTATGGTAGAACAGCATGGTGTTAATAGGCTGAGGGTTAGGTGTTATGTCTCTGTTTATGCAAAGACTGGTTGAGGTGAGCACTGAGCAGAGTAGTACAGAGAATGCAGATGGTGGTAGAAGAAGATCATGCTTGTTTATATTCAATGGTTATTACACTATGTCCCCCGATGGTTGCAGCTCTGCACACTGTAACACACACATGTAGACACACACATGCACTCAATCACGCACGCACGCACGCACACACGCACACACACACACAGTCGTGGAGTTTGACCTATGAATTCAGAGCATGATCACACTAATTATTACTATTTACTACTTCATATTGTGAGTGGAAGGACGAGAGCTGATCTCCACTTTGGGCTAATTGTTAGCCGCTAACCAAAAGGGAACACACAGCCCAATGATTTCCACTGTGGTTTTGTTATCATTATCCACCTCCACCCCACCCAACACCACACAAACCCAACCCCAGCACAACTCTAAACCATCATAGAATACTAAAATATATTATTTGCATCCTTTTATGTTTAACTCACAGCATTATACATTTGTATCTGCTCCTTGTTTGAGTAAAATTGTTTTATACATGTTTCTAAATCTTACTCAATAGAGGGGAATGGTAGTGGAATTCATCTATAGTATAGAGACATATCTAAGCATTTAGTAGACTACTTATCATAAATAAAGGTACATTTTCACCTAGTATTTACTAAGATTACTTACCTATCTGGTATTTGCTACAAGTAAACCATAAGTGAACAAGTAGTAATCCTTTTTTTAAATCAGTTAAAATAATTTACAATTGTATTGACATATCTAAACATAAAAGTTTTTTTCAATATTCAATACATGGTTGCATTGAGGTTGTCATAACCAAACAAAATGACTTATGGAGCATACATACATGTATGGAATGTAAATACGATACATTGCAAGGTATAGTGCCTTTAGAAAGTATTCACACCCCTTGACTTTTTCCACATATTGTTGTGTTACACCCTGAATTAAAAAATATGATTACATTCAGATTTTGTTTGTCACTGGCCTACACACAATATCACATAATGTCAAAATGGAATGATGTTTTTCGACAAATTATTAAAAATTAAAAGCTGAAATGTTTTTGCCGAGAGGAAGGAAACAGCTCAGGGATTTCACAATGAGGCCAATGGAGACTTTAAAACAGTTAAAGCGTTTAATGGCTGTGATAGGGGAAAACCGAAGATGCATCAACAACATTGAAGTTACTCCACCATACTAACCTAATTGGCAGAGGTAATACTTGCAAAGAATGTGGCCAAGCTATTAACTTTTTGTCCTGAATACAACGTGTTATGTTTGGGGCAAATACAATACAACACATTACTGAGTACCATTCTCCATATTTATAGTGGTGGCTGTATCATGTTATGGGTATGCTTGTAATAATTAAGGACTGGAGAGTTAATTAGGATTTTTTAAAACTCAGAATGGAGCTTAGCACAGGAAACATCTGAGAGGACAACCTGGCTCAAACTGCTTTCCCCCAGACACTTGGAGATGAATTCACCTTTCAACAGGACAATAACCTAAAACACAAGGCCAAATCTATACTGGAGTTGCTTACCAAGAAGACAGTGAATGTTCCTAAGTGGCAAATCTGCATGCACATCTATGGCAAGACTTTAAAATGGTTGTCTAGCAATGATCAACAACTAATTTGACAAAGCTTGAAGAATCTTGAAAAGAGTAATGGGAAAATATTGTACAGTCCAGGTGTGCAAAGCTCTTACAGACTTTCCCAGAAATAATCACAGCTGAAATCGCTGCCAAAGGTGATTCTAACACTTATTAACGCATGGGTGTGAATACTTATGTAAATGAGATATTTCTGTATTTCCTTTTAAATACAGTTCAAACCCCCGAGCTGACAAGGTACAAATCTGTCGTTCTGCCCCTGAACATGCAGTTAACCCACTGTTCCTAGGCCGTCATTGAAAATAAGAATTTGTTCTTAACTGACTTGCCTAGTTAAATAAAGCAACAAAAAAAAATATATATATATATATATATATATATATATATATATATATATATATATATATATATATATATATATATTTAATCCATTTTGAATTCAGGCTGTATCACAACAAAATGTGGAATAAGTCAAGGGGTATGAATACTTTCTGAAGGCACTGTATATGTATGAAAATAAGACACATATCTTACCTTTGTCAACGTGAATATAGGTTTTTCAATAGGACACGTCTTACCTTTGTGAATGTGCATCCTCTTTGCTTCGTGACTCATGTCGTGGGCCAGGTCTCCTTCTTTAGGCCCAGGCAGAATGCTAGGGGAGAGGCCCAGCAGAGCTTGGTTCATTTGGTTCATAGAAAGACCATTCTGATGTATGGCTGGAGAGGAGAGAGAGAGTAGTACAGGTGAACTCGAATATGTCTTTGTCTGTTCGAATTGACCTGTATATGCCGTTTTTGGAAATGAACTTCTAACTATCAAATTTTGAACACGTGGATGATTCAGAATACGTGTTTTTCAATTCTGGTACTAAGGAACCCCTAATGTACAAGGATTTGTTCCATCCCAGCACTAATAGACCTGATTAAACTGATCAAGTGTACTAATCATCTACCACTTGATTTGTTGAATCAGGTGTGTTACTGCTGTTGGGCTACACACCCAGTGAGTAACTAGGACTAGGATTGAAGAGCACTACAAATCCCAAATCAATCAATTTATCGGTTCAGTACAACAAAAACAACAATATCAAAATTGGGTTAGTGGGTTAGCGGGGTGGGTTTGTTTACTTGCGGAACTGAACACGCAGTTAGCCAGTCTGACTCGTTGCATGGGGAGGGAATAGGGGGACGTACGTATCCTGTCTGAGGAGCTCTCTGTGTGGGCCGGTGAGCTGGAGACACTGCTGCTGCGGTGGGACGACGGGTGGCTGCCGGGCCTCCTGCCGTCCTCTAAGGAAGGGGTGGGGGAGGGACTGTCTGGGACGCGCTCCTGTCAATGACAGAGGGACATCAGTGACAAGGTCATCAGTGACAACTAAGGTCCATGAAAGTAGATTCTATGTAATCAATGTACATTTCCATAGTGCTTTTCACTCTGTCATCGCAGTCAAAAGTTCAGGATAAGTAACTTTAAATGTCCAGAGCTGTATGTTAGTTATACACAGTGTGTGTCCATTCTGCCAGTCCATCTCAATGACTGTGGTGACTATTCTTCAGGGCATGCTCTGTTTGTTGCTGTATCATGGCAGCCATTTTGTAATGTGTTTACTATACATTTTAGTAAATTAAGTCCATTCTAGCGGTTTACCTTGATTACTGAGGTGACCATTCTGCAGGGCAGGCTCTGCTGCTGTGCCACATCGGCCATGTTGGAATATAACAGTGTTTCCCAATCCTGGTCCTGGGGACCCAAATGGGTGCATATTTTATTTTTGCCCTAACAGTAACAAAGTTATGGGTCCTAAGGATAAGGATTGGGAAACACTGTCATATAATATAATACTTTCTAGTTTAGTATTATGTTTATTATACACAGCTTACCTTGATAACTGAGGTGACCATTCTGCAGGGCAGGCTCTGTTGCTGTGCGACGGCGGCCATGTTGGCGATGGTGCTGAGGTGGTTCATCTGGCTCATTGCCATGGTGACAGAAGCAGGGGGCAAGCTGCACGGGATCAGGGGGTGGGGCATCATCATGAAGGGCAGTTCCAAACCTACAACAGGTGAGAAAGGTGATTGGTTAACGGAAACCATGGTGGATTGGTTAATCTGGATTGGAGGAAATTTATAGGTTAATTGGTTAATTTGACATAAAGGTAACCATTAAGGGCTGGTTTCAGTCATAACCTTCTACAATGTTAAGATTTTTGTTAGACCATAAGAAAAACTTTATCTAAATGTAACTGTAAAACCCTATTCACATGTGACTAGTATTACTAGAGAATGTTATGTAATTCTTAGCCCAGAATGTCCCTTATTCCAGAGTTGTTGTTTTTCTTCAAAGCTGATCCCTGTGAATCATATTTTTTTCAATAAATGGACAGTTATGACGGAAGCCTGGAGTTTTCTTTCTAGGTGTGAAGATATTTCAACAAGTCCCGGTGATAATGGGGCAACACTGATAACTCCAGCTTGGTTCCCAAGTTTAGAAACCATACCAAACCATCTTTGGTATATTGTCGCCATACCATTTGAATTTAGGAAGCGTGGTCATAATCACTATTTTATGTTGGGATATTTTATTAGAAGACATCCTACAGTAAATGCCCCCCAGCCTTCAGATGTGAGCTAAACGGTGCACTTGCACTTGAGATTAGTTTTTAGGCTAAGGATGACAAAGTGAATTGATACTTTCCTAATGTTTAGCTCAGTTGTATGCTGCTGCTTTGCCATCTATTAACAGCAAGGGTTGCATTAAATAGAGGCAATATTTTTTACTGATGTATGTTGGCGATGTTCAATTAATTCACACAAAACATATAAACAAAAGCATTTACTGTGAAAGTTGACACATGTAGGCCCTTCATATATAGGCTATGAAAAACTATTTATCGAATCAGTTATTGTTTTCTTGCTCAAAACGGGAGCAACACCTGTCAAACTCAGACATTTCTCTCAAAACACAGGGATGTCAATTAGCACAGGACTAGTATTATCAGCAGAAGCTTATTCTGTCTGGAATTGTTACTCTCCTGCCATGTAAAAATAACTGACATGGCAGATTTGGACGGGGCTAAAATGACAGATGTGGTGTTTTGTGCTCGTGCACATAATTACATTACCCGACCTCCCCCAGTAAGACTAATCCTGTTCGAATAGGGCTTAAAACTGCAAATAGCGCATTGTAGATTTGATTGAATTAAGATTTACTGAAATATTCTTTCTCTCATACCGAGGTGGGTGGCCATGCTGGTATAACCTACAGGTCACTGATACTGACATGCCATGCAATGACAAAATAACAGAATAAAAATATTATTATCAAACAACACTACACTACTTTACTCTAATAAATTTAGCGGGATGAGTTAAACACGGTCCTTCGCTACAGTATATTTTGAGGTGTAAATGTTTAAAAACAGATGTTAATAATAGATACCATAATTGTAATGAAAATGGTAATGATGATAACAGTAGTTGAAAGCCAAACGTTTCCACAGCCATAAAAGGCACATCAATTATTCTGTGGCTGAAAAAAGGTCCACGTTATGGAAATAGGGCTCACTACTTACACATAAAGCATAATCTCAGGCTGCATCACAAATGGTACCCTTTTCTTTATACAAATAGGGTGCCATTTGGGACAAACAAAATAAGGCAATCATTGGAAGCCATTTACCCAAATGACTTGTTAAAACACGTAAATAGCAAAACAAGTATCTTCAGAACTACAGTGTGACAAATGTCTACAGGCTACTGTATAGTGTATAGGGCCTAGGATAGTGTGGACTTAGGATACTAGGATACTCTTACAACAACAGGGAACTTTCAATTCATTTCGGCTCTGTTCTGTGATCTGCATTGGCCACCGTACCCCATTACAAGATCAGATATCTAACAAATGTTTCAAATTACTACATTTTGGCTCTGCAATTAGTGATCTAATTGGTCAAAGTGGAGAGATTACTTGGCCAGAAATGTAAGGAGTGCTCTGCTGTGCCTTTAGGTGGTACAGTATAATGAAAACGGTCTAACTTTCAAAGAACATGAACACAGCTAGGTGTGTGTTCCGGAAACCACACGCACCCATTTGCCTGCATAATTTCCAATCCCCCATATCTGTTTTTATAAATATATTATAAAATATATATATATAAAAAAAAATATATATATATATATAGTACCAGTCAAATGTTTGGACACCAACTCATTCCAGGGTTTTTCTTTGGTTTTACTACTTTCTACATTGAAGAATAACAGTGAAGACATCAAAACTATGAAATAACACACATGTAATCATGTAGTATCCAAACGTGTGTTAAACAAATCTAAATATATACACTGCTCAAAAAAAATAAAGGGAACAACACAATGTAACTCCAAGTCAATCACACTTCTGTGAAATCAAACTGTCCACTTAGGAAGCAACACTGATTGACAATACATTTCACATGCTGTTGTGCAAATGGAATAGACAACAGGTGTAAATTATAGGCAATTAGCAAGACACCCCCAATAAAGGAGTGGTTCTGCAGGTGGTGACCACAGACCACTTCTCAGTTCCTATGCTTCCTGGCTGATGTTTTGGTCACTTTTGAATGCTGGCGGTGCTTTCACTCTAGTGGTAACATGAGACGGAGTCTACAAACCACACAAGTGACTCAGGTAGTGCAGCTCATCCAGGATGGTACATCAATGCGAGCTGTGGCAAGAAGGTTTGCTGTGTCTGTCAGCGTAGTGTCCAAAGCATGGAGGCGCTACCGGGAGATAGGCCAGTACATCAGGAGATGTGGAGGAGGCCGTAGGAGGGTAACAACCCAGCAGCAGGACCGCTACCTCCACCTTTGTGCAAGGAGGAGCAGGAGGAGCACTGCCAGAGCCCTGCAAAATGACCTCCAGCAGGCCACAAATGTGCATGTGTCTGCTCAAACAGTCAGAAACAGACTCCATGAGGGTGGTATGAGGGCCCGACGTCCACAGGTGGGGGTTGTGCTTACAGCCCAACACCATGCAGGACGTTTGGAATTTGCCAGAGAACACCAAGATTGGCAAATTCGCCACTGGCACCCTGTGCTCTTCACAGGTGAAAGCAGGTTCACACCGAGCACATGTGACAGACATGACAGACATGACAAAGTCTGGAGACGCAGTGGGGAATGTTCTGCTGCCTGCAACATCCTCCAGCATGACCGGTTTGGTGGTGGGTCAGTCATGGTCAGTCACTTGGCTCTGTCATAACCTCACATGGTCTCTCCTATCATTGCTATGCAGACGACACACAATTAATCTTCTCCTTTCCCCCTTCTGATGACCAGGTGGCGAATCGCATCTCTGCATGTCTGGCAGACATATCAGTGTGGATGACGGATCACCACCTCAAGCTGAACTTCGGCAAGACGGAGCTGCTCTTCCTCCCGGGGAAGGACTGCCCGTTCCATGATCTCGCCATCACGGTTGACAACTCCATTGTGTCCTCCTCCCAGAGCGCTAAGAACCTTGGCGTGATCCTGGACAACAAACTGTCGTTCTCAACTAACATCAAGGCGGTGGCCCGTTCCTGTAGGTTCATGCTCTACAACATCCGCAGAGTACGACCCTGCCTCACACAGGAAGCGGCGCAGGTCCTAATCCAGGCACTTGTCATCTCCCGTCTGGATTACTGCAACTCGCTGTTGGCTGGGCTCCCTGCCTGTGCCATTAAACCCCTACAACTCATCCAGAACGCCGCAGCCCGTCTAGTGTTCAACCTTCCCAAGTTCTCTCACGTCACCCCGCTCCTCCGCTCTCTCCACTGGCTTCCAGTTGAAGCTCGCATCCGCTACAAGACCATGGTGCTTGCCTACGGAGCTGTGAGGGGAACGGCACCTCAGTACCTCCAGGCTCTGATCAGGCCCTACACCCAAATAAGGGCACTGCGTTCATCCACCTCTGGCCTGCTCGCCTCCCTACCACTGAGGAAGTACAGTTCCCGCTCAGCTCAGTCAAAACTGTTCGCTGCTCTGGCTCCCCAATGGTGGAACAAACTCCCTCACGACGCCAGGACAGCGGAGTCAATCACCACCTTCCGGAGACACCTGAAACCCCACCTCTTTAAGGAATACCTAGGATAGGATAAAGTAATCCTTCTCACCCCCTCCCCCCTTAAAATATTTAGATGCACTATTGTAAAGTGGTTGTTCCACTGGATGTCATAAGGTGAATGCACCAATTTGTAAGTCGCTCTGGATAAGAGCGTCTGCTAAATGACTTAAATGTAAATGTAAATGTAAATGGGTGGCATTTCTTTGGGGGGCCTGCACAGCCCTCCATGTGCTCGCCAGAGGTAGCCTGACTGCCATTAGGTACCGAGATGAGATCCTCAGACCCCTTGTGAGACCATATGCTGGTGCGGTTGGCTCTGGGTTCCTCCTAATGCAAGACAATGCTAGACCTCATGTGGCTGGAGTGTGTCAGCAGTTCCTGCAAGAGGAAGGCATTGATGCTATGGACTGGCCCTCCCGTTCCCCAGACCTGAATCCAATTTAGCACATCTGGGACATCATGTCTCGCTCCATGCACCACAGACTGTCCAGGAGTTGGCACATGCTTTAGTCCAGGTCTGGGAGGAGATCCCTCAGGAGACCATCTGCCACCTCATCAAGAGCATGCCCAGGCGTTGTAGGGAGGTCATACAGGCACGTGGAGGCCACACACACTACTGAGCCTCATTTTGACTTGTTTTAAGGACATTACATCAAAGTTGGATCAGCCTGTAGTGTGGTTTTCCACTTTAATTTTGAGTGTGACTCCAATTCCAGACCTCCATGGGTTGATAAATTTGATTTCCATTGATCATTTTTGTGTGATTTTGTTGTCAGCACATTCAACTATGTAAAGAAAAAAGTATTTAATAAGAATATTTCATTCATTCAGATCTAGGATGTGTTATTTTAGTGTTCCCTTTATTTTTTTGAGCAGTGTATTATATTTGAGATTCTTCAAAGTCGCCACCCTTTGCGTTGATGACAGTGTCAGGTTAAGCTAGGGGTCATGATCAGGGCTGTACCAAAATGTTTGATGTATTATAATAATTGATTAGGCTTATGTTGTATTAATAGAAGGGGAGGGGTTATAAGACCCCCCCCCCTCCTTACATTTATAGTGTCCTAGACTACAGATTAAGAATATACAGTATATATTCATTATAGAGGTTTAGTATTGTTCCACAGTTGTTTTCTAGTTCTCTCTCTCTCTCTCTTATAAAGAGACCCCTCTGAGAAATGTGTGACTGAGACATAACTCTGCAGGGGTGTGTAGGACATAAGACTTGTCAAACATTCTACAAGAAATCAACTTTGGGGAGTGGACATTTACTGCTACATTTTTAGATAACACTAAAAGCCATTGTTTATAAAGCTTTGTAGGCACGGTAAAAAGGTAATGACATAGGAAGTGACATCACCAGGACTGGACTTCGGGTTAAACAAAACAACTTGAGACCCTTTATTTGATACAGAACTTACTCAGAAACATGCATTATGTTCCTGTTGTGAACTTCTGTCTGCAATTGCATTAATACAGGTTTTTGAATGATTTAATTAAATAAATTGTTATAATGCTAATTTCACCAATGAGCCAATGATTGACAAGGACGAAAGGAACGAACCCTAACAACAGCTTTGCACAAAATAGAATATAGTAAAATTTGTTGTGACGTGACTATCATTAATGTGATGACGGTTATTTTATCAAATTAATTACAGTGGCTTGCGAAAGTATTCAACCCCCTTGGCATAGTTTTGATGTCTTCGCTATTATTCTGCAATGTAGAAAATAGTACAAATAAAGAAAAACCTTTTAATGAGTAGTTGTGTCCAAACTTTTGACTGGTACTGCTTATATATTTGTATATATTTTCCTTTACTATTTCCCCTAACCCTACCACCCCTCCCTAATTGGAGTAAAATAATGGACCACAATAACTATGCTTCTACTGCCAGCTTATACATACTATATACATTTTACGAACACAGTATATTTGACTTTAGTTATCTTTTATTTGTTTTTAGTTCCATGATTCAACTACCCTCAACCCCTCCATCTATCTTTGAAGACCCTTCCACCACTTCTTTGGGGGACATTGAACTTGGCGGGATGAAAAGTGACTGGGAACATTTTGGTCTTGTTCTTTTGCCACTCAGATGCTTCCCCCTGAAGTAGTTTAAAGCAAAAATCTAAAAACCAGTTTGGCTCTATAGAAAAGAAGAGAAAAAACACAGCTAGACCCACCACACAAAGCTAATCCACAAAACAACTGCTTTTGCGAGAAAACATCAGTTGCCAACAAGGGGTAAGGCAATCTACACCGCAAAGAAAACCTCAAAAGAATAGGGCTGTGGAATGAAAGACAAGAGGTATTCCTTCTCTCCGTTGTTCCCTCCCATTCCTCCAGAATCTTGATGATTTCCTTAAGAAAGATGGCATGCAGCATCCAAGTGGCAAGCATTCCCAAACATGAAGAAGGTGAGGGAGAAAAAAGCCAAGGCGTGCACCTTCGGTCCCACCAACTTTGCCGTTGGATCTTCGTTTCTGAATCAATTAACTCTCCACATCCTGGGCTCAATTAAAACAGTGCCACAAAGGGCCTGATGTCAGGGGTACTTACAGTGAGACATCATGGAGAGGTCCACTGTATGTATGTGTGTATCTACATTTCCAATGCACTCAAGGGCCAAGGGGGAGCGCTATTCTGCCTTTGAGGGATACACACGGCGAAGTGCACAAGCACACATGCAGCGCAGGCATGTGCAAGAACACAGACCGAAACACACACTGCGTCTGACTTACATCTTCAGGAAATCAACATACAAATAAGAGGATTTAATTTTTAAAAAATTAAAATGTTTTATGCCTGAGACTGATATGACTTTGCTTTTGTCATTCAAATACTGTTTTGTCAATCATAGTCCTGAGTGATGTCTCTTGTGTTAACCACTGTATTGTACTTCTATGGTATGTCTCAGTCTGAAAGGCACGCACACGCACTCGCACACACACACACACACACACACACACACACACACACACACACACACACACACACACACACACACACACACACACACACACACACACGATCTCTCTCAACCATTTTCAAATTATGTTTCCTCCATAAAGGACCATTCAGTTGACTGTAGGGGAACCTGCTGTAGGCCAAGATGAGTTCATACAGTCCTTTTATGGGGGATTGAAAGGCACTGGGCACACAGAGATTGGTTTGGATTGGTTGGATTCAATGTAAAAGATGAGGTGTTGTTGGAACATAGCTGAGTGTTTTATTTGTTTATTTGAGTGGGTGTTTTTTTTCAGACATATTGTTGCTGGCTTTGTTTTGGAAGGGATTCAATTACTTTTCCCAGGTACTTACAGTACATGATGAATTTATACTGAATGGGTTGGAATTAGATTGGCCAAATATTGTCATTTTAAATAATATGGACATTGGTATGTGTGCGTGTGTGACTGCATTGTTTGTTTTGACCCCTTTCAAAAAAATGTGAACAATCTGAAAAGGACCTAACTTGATCAACATTACAGTAAGTGAGGTTTTAATTTAACCACATCACTAGATGCATTCGTTTGTCAGTTACTGTTATTCGCCTATACAGTGGTTCAACTTCAGCGAGTTTATTCCCATGTGTTGCTTTCCTAGTGAAAGGCATAAACAACAGCATTTTGAGTAATTTACCTGGAGTAAGCCCTAGGGACTTCTAAAGGTAAACTCCTACTTAGCTACCATCATTAAAACAAAATGAATTAATACGCAGGCAAACAGCTCAAGCTATGGGTAATACAGTACTTTGGAAGTGCACGCATGAATAAGCAACAATCCAAATCATGGAGGATAAATGGAATGAATTCAAACACCCTTCGGAAAGATCACATGATTAAAAAGGGGTGGTCAGACAGAAACATGTGGAGTAGGTCTGGAAAATGACAAGCAGGTTCAAGTATTAATACAAAATCAGTTGATGAAGGGTTTAACATGATTAAAAAGAGGGCAATAATTGCTACCTCTTTCATGGACTAAAATGACTGAGTCATTAACTTAAAGTGGTACAATATCCTCTATTGTTAATATTTCTGGTGTTCTAGCGGTGTGTGTGTGTGTGTGTGTGTGTGTGTGTGTGTGTGTGTGTGTGTGTGTGTGTGTGTGTGTGTGTGTGTGTGTGTGTGTGTGTGTGTGTGTGTGTGTGTGTGTGTGTGTGTGTGTGTGTGTGTGTGTGTGTGTGTGTGTGTGTGTGTGTGTGTGTGTGTGTGTGTGTGTGTGTGTGTGTGTGTGTGTTAGAGGTCGACCGATTATGATTTTTTCAACCCCGATACCGATTATTGGAGGACCAAAAAAGCCGATACCGATAAATCGGGCAATTTATTTATAATAATGACAATTACAACAATACTGAATGAACACTTACTTTAACTTAATATAATACATCAATAAAATCAGTTTAGCCTCAAGTAAATAATGAAACATGTTCAATTTGGTTTAAAAAATGCAAAAACAAAGTGTTGGTGAAGAAAGTAAAAATGCAATATATGCTATGTAAGAAAGCTAATGTTTCAGTTCCTTGCCCAGAACATGAGAACATATGAAAGTTGGTGGTTCCTTTTAACATGCGTCTTCAATATTCCCAGGTAAGACGTTTTGGATTGTAGTTATTATGGGAATTATAGGACTATTTCCCTCTATACCGTTTGTATTTTATTAACCTTTGATTATTGGATGTTCTTATAGACACTTTAGTATTGCCAGTGTAACAGTATAGCTTCCGTCCCTCTCCTCCCTGGGCCCGATCGAGCAACACAATGACAACAGCCACCATCGAAGCAGCGTTACCCATGCAGAGCAAGGGGAACAACTACTAGAAGGCTCAGAGCGAGTGACGTTTGAAACGCTATTAGCGCGCACTAACTAGCTAGCCATTTCACTTCGGTTACACCAGCCTCATCTCGGGAGTTGATATGCTTGAAGTCATAAACAGCGCAATGCTTGACGCACAGCGAAGAGCTGCTGGAAAAACGCCCAAAAGTGCTGTTTGAATGAATGTTTACGCGCCTGCTTCTGCCTACCACTGCTCAGTCAGATACTTAGATACTCGTATGCCTGTATGCTCAGTCAGATTATATGCAACGCAGGACACCCTAGATAATGTCTAGTAATATCATCAACCATGTGTAGTTAACTAGTGATTATGATTGATTGTTTTTTATAACTTAAGTTTAATGCTCGCTAGCAACTTACCTTGGCGTACTGCATTTGCGTAACAGGCAGTCTCCTTGTGGAGTGCAACGAGAGAGAGGCGGGTCGTTATTGCGTTGGACTAGTTAACTGCAAGGTTGCAAGATTGGAGCCCCCGAGCTGACATGGTGAAAATCTGTCATTCTGCCCCTGAACAAGGCAGTTAACCCACCGTTCCTAGAACGCCATTGAAAATAGGAATGTGTTCTTAAAAGACTTGCCTAGTTAAATAAAGATTAAATAAAGGTGTAAAAAAAAATAATAATAAATGTAAAAAAAAAATGGCAAATAGGCACCCAAAAATACCGATTTCCGATTGTTATGAAAACTTGAACTCAGCCCTAATTAAACGGCCATTCCGAATAATCGGTCGACCTCTAGTGTGTGTGCGAGCGTGCCTGTGTGTGTGTGTGTGTGTGTGTGTGTGTGTGTGTGTGTGTGTGTGTGTGTGTGTGTGTGTGTTAACAGTACTCCTGATGGAGACAGCTATTCTACCCACCTTTTCCTACAATAAGGAATCCTCCAGTGTGGGAATAATGGAAAATGAATCCAAAAGGTATCCGACTGAAAACCTAGCCTTCCGAATACCACACAGATCTCTGTCAAGCTGCCAATCGTCAGGTTTAGCTCTGGAGTAGCTAGATTTCCATTGAAATCTCTTCAACTGAATGATTTGTTGTTTGTGGAGCAAAACAGAAACAAAAGAGAGAGAGATGACATTTTCAGCCACAGCTCAGGTTCAGATCTCTTTTTTCTCTAACTCCCACTGTCCAGGGAAAGTCTCATGACAAACAATAAAACAAACAATAGTTGATCGGAGGTCGCCGCCAGGGCCTTGAGTAAAAGCTCCAGTATTTAAGCGACCGCCGGTGCAAGCCAGGGCAGAGTGGTCTCCACAGATGCTAGAGCTAATGAAGCTGTCTGTCTGTTATTTACCTTCTTTTAACTGGAAAAGGGGGATGAGATGTACAGTAAGAGATAGCAAGGACTGGAGAGGATCTGTCCAGGCCTCTCTCTCTCTCTCTCGCTGATTAAGTAGGACCGTGCGAACGACGGGGGAATGTGAAATTGGTGGACAACACAACCAAAGCTGAAGAATCCTTATGTTTGCTAATATATGGCTTGTTGTCAAGCCTATCTGTCAAACTAAAACACATTTGAATGTGGTCAGAGCCTTTGATTTGGATTGGGAAAGACACAGGGTTGATTTGTACTGTGTTGCTAAAAGCCTCCTTTTGCTTACATGGTACAGAGATGTGTTTTTCTTCTGATATGTCAAAAAACTATAAATGGCAGTTTTAATCAAATTTCTAGAATTACTTCTTGTACATTCACATACTCCAAAACAATCTTGGCTTTTTTACTAAATGCCCCTGAGTTGCTACTGCATTGCTCAGACAAAGGTGAGATCATGGTCTATAGGTGTGGAACTTTTTTGTGGTCGTGTTGGGGGATTTGTTGGGTTTTGCACCCAAATCCCATAAATAAACGATTAGCTGATGAAAAGAAAATGGTTTGTGTCCAAAACAGCACCCCATTTCCTGTATAGCGGGTACCATTTGGGACGCAAGCCAATGGCTTTGAGCTGTAGGCCATTTTAGTGGTCTCACTGTCATGCAGGTGAAAGAGGACCCAAAAGCGACTTGGCGAAAACAGAGTCTTTAATCCAGTAAAGTAAATACAAACAAAAAAACAACTTTCACTCGAAATGACGAGGACAAACTGGAGACTCGATCTTGAACAGCAGGTGAACAGCAGGTTGCCTCGGGAAGGCACTTGAACCAGACAGACTCAGACACCTGCTCACCACGCAGCATCTGAGGAAAACACGACACGACAGGGCGATACACAATCACAGCACGGTGAATTCTAAACAAGGAACCGACAGGACAGGAACGGAACACAAAGGAAGAAATAGGGACTCTAATCAGGGGAAAGGATCGGGAACAGGTGTGGGAAGACTAAATGATTGATTAGGGGAATAGGAACAGCTGGGAGCAGGAACGGAACGATAGAGAGAAGAGAGAGCGAGAGAGTGAGAGAGGGAGGGGGAGAGAGAGGGATAGAAAGAGGGAAAGAACCTAATAAGACCAGCAGAGGGAAACGAATAGAATGGGGAGCACAGGGACAAGACATGATAATAAATGACAAACATGACAGTACCCCCCACTCACCGAGCGCCTCCTGGCGCACTCGAGGAGGAATCCTGGCGGCAACGGAGGAAATCATCAATGAGTGAACGGTCCAGCACGTCCCGAGACGGAACCCAACTCCTCTCCTCAGGACCGTAACCCTCCCAATCCACTAAGTATTGGTGACCCCGTCCCCGAGAACGCATGTCCATGATCTTATGTACCTTGTAAATAGGTGCGCTCTCGACAAGGACGGGAGGGGGGAGGGAAGACGAACGGGGGTGCGAAGAAAGGGCTTAACACAGGAGACATGGAAGACAGGATGGACGCGACGAAGATGTCGCGGAAGAAGCAGTCGCACAGCGACAGGATTGACGACCTGGGAGACACGGAACGGACCAATGAACCGCGGAGTCAACTTACGAGAAGCTGTCGTAAGAGGAAGGTTGCGAGTGGAAAGCCACACTCTCTGGCCGCAACAATACCTTGGACTCTTAATCCTGCGTTTATTGGCGGCTCTCACAGTCTGTGCCCTGTAACGGCAAAGTGCAGACCTCACCCTCCTCCAGGTGCGCTCACAACGTTGGACAAACGCTTGAGCGGAGGGAACGCTGGACTCGGCAAGCTGGGATGAGAACAGAGGAGGCTGGTAACCCAGACTACTCTGAAACGGAGATAACCCGGTAGCAGACGAAGGAAGCGAATTGTGAGCGTATTCTGCCCAGGGGAGCTGTTCTGCCCAAGACGCAGGGTTTCTGAAAGAAAGGCTGCGTAGTATGCGACCAATCGTCTGATTGGCCCTCTCTGCTTGACCGTTAGACTGGGGATGAAACCCGGAAGAGAGACTGACGGACGCACCAATCAAACGACAGAACTCCCTCCAAAACTGTGACGTGAATTGCGGGCCTCTGTCTGAAACGGCGTCTAACGGGAGGCCATGAATTCTGAATACATTCTCAATAATGATTTGTGCCGTCTCCTTAGCGGAAGGAAGTTTAGCGAGGGGAATGAAATGTGCCGCCTTAGAGAACCTATCGACAACCGTAAGAATCACAGTCTTCCCCGCAGACAAAGGCAGACCGGTAATGAAGTCTAAGGCGATGTGAGACCATGGTCGAGAAGGAATGGGAGCGGTCTGAGACGACCGGCAGGAGGAGAGTTACCCGACTTAGTCTGCGCGCAGTCCGAACAAGCAGCCACGAAACGGCGCGTGTCACGCTCCTGAGTCGGCCACCAAAAGCGCTGGCGAATAGACGCAAGAGTGCCTCGAACACCGGGATGACCAGCTAACTTGGCAGAGTGAGCCCACTGAAGAACAGCCAGACGAGTGGAAACAGGAACGAAAAGGAGGTTACTAGGACAAGCGCGCGGCGCGTGTGCGTGAGTGCTTGCTTAACCTGTCTTTCAATTCCCCAGACTGTTAACCCGACAACACGCCCATAAGGAAGAATCCCCTCGGGATCAGTAGAAGCCACAGAAGAACTAAACAGACGGGATAAGGCATCAGGCTTGGTGTTCTTGCTACCCGGACGGTAAGAAATCACAAACTCGAAACGAGCGAAAAACAACGCCCAACGAGCTTGACGGGCATTAAGTCGTTTGGCAGAACGGATGTACTCAAGGTTCTTATGGTCTGTCCAAACGACAAAAGGAACGGTCGCCCCCTCCAACCACTGTCGCCATTCGCCTAGGGCTAAGCGGATGGCGAGCAGTTCACGGTTACCCACATCATAGTTGCGCTCAGATGGCGACAGGCGATGAGAAAAATAAGCGCAAGGATGAACCTTATCGTCAGACTGGAAGCGCTGGGATAGAATGGCTCCCACGCCTACCTCTGAAGCGTCAACCTCGACAATGAATTGTCTAGTGACGTCAGGAGTAACGAGGATAGGAGCGGACGTAAAACGTTCTTTTAGAAGATCAAAAGCTCCCTGGGCGGAACCGGACCACTTAAAACACGTCTTGACAGAAGTAAGAGCTGTGAGAGGGGCAGCAACTTGACCGAAATTACGAATGAAACGCCGATAGAAATTAGCGAAACCTAAAAAGCGCTGCAACTGGACACGTGACCTTGGAACGGGCCAATCACTGACAGCTTGGACCTTAGCGGAATCCATCTGAATGCCTTCAGCGGAAATAACGGAACCGAGAAAAGTAACGGAGGAGACATGAAAAGAGCACTTCTCAGCCTTTACGTAGAGACAATTCTCTAAAAGGCGCTGTAGAACACGTCGAACGTGCTGAACATGAATCTCGAGTGACGGAGAAAAAATCAGGATATCGTCAAGATAGACAAAAACAAAGATGTTCAGCATGTCTCTCAGAACATCATTAACTAATGCCTGAAAAACAGCTGGCGCATTGGCGAGACCGAACGGCAGAACCCGGTACTCAAAATGCCCTAACGGAGTGTTAAACGCCGTTTTCCACTCGTCCCCCTCTCTGATGCGCACGAGATGGTAAGCGTTACGAAGGTCCAACTTAGTAAAGCACCTGGCTCCCTGCAGAATCTCGAAGGCTGATGACATAAGGGGAAGCGGATAACGATTCTTAACCGTTATGTCATTCAGCCCTCGATAATCCACGCAGGGGCGCAGAGTACCGTCCTTCTTCTTAACAAAAAAGAACCCCGCCCCGGCCGGAGAGGAAGAAAGCACTATGGTACCGGCGTCAAGAGACACAGACAAATAATCCTCGAGAGCCTTACGTTCGGGAGCCGACAGAGAGTATAGTCTACCCCGAGGAGGAGTGGTCCCCGGAAGGAGATCAATACTACAATCATACGACCGGTGAGGAGGAAGGGAGTTGGCTCGGGACCGACTGAAGACCGTGCGCAGATCATGATATTCCTCCGGCACTCCTGTCAAATCGCCAGGTTCCTCCTGAGAAGTAGGGACAGAAGAAACGGGAGGGATGGCAGACATTAAACACTTCACATGACAAGAAACGTTCCAGGATAGGATAGAATTACTAGACCAATTAATAGAAGGATTATGACATACTAGCCAGGGATGACCCAAAACAACAGGTGTAAATGGTGAACGGAAAATCAAAAAAGAAATAGTCTCACTGTGGTTACCAGATACTGTGAGGGTTAAAGGTAGTGTCTCAAATCTGATACTGGGAAGATGACTACCATCTAAGGCGAACATGGGCGTAGGCTTCTCTAACTCTCTGAAAGGAATGTCATGTTTCCGAACCCATGCTTCGTCCATGAAACAACCCTCAGCCCCAGAGTCTATCAAGGCACTACATGTAGCACCCGAACCGGTCCAGCGTAGATGGACCGACAAAGTAGTACAGGATTTTGATGGAGAGACTTGAGTAGTTGCGCTCACCTGTAGCCCTCCGCTTACAGATGAGCTCTGGCTTTTACTGGACATGAATTAACAAAATGTCCAGCAACTCCGCAATAGAGGCACAGGCGGTTGGTGATCCTCCGTTCCCTCTCCTTAGTCGAGATGCGAATCCCTCCCAGCTGCATGGGCTCAGTCTCAAAGCCAGAGGAGGGAGATGGTTGCGATGCGGAGCAGGGAAACACCGTTGATGCGAGCTCTCTTCCACGAGCCAGGTGACGAAGATCTACCCGTCGTTCTATGCGGATGGCGAGAGCAATCAAAGAGTCCACATCTGAAGGAACCTCCCGGGAGAGAATCTCATCCTTAACCACTGCGTGGAGTCCCTCCAGAAAACGAGCGAGCAGCGCCGGCTCGTTCCACTCACTAGAGGCAGCAAGAGTGCGAAACTCAATAGAATAATCCGTTATGGACCGTTCACCTTGGCATAAGGAAGCCAGGGCCCTAGAAGCCTCCCTACCAAAAACTGAACGGTCAAAAACCCGAATCATCTCCTCTTTAAAGTTCTGGAACTTGTTAGAGCAATCAGCCCTTGCCTCCCAGATAGCTGTGCCCCATTCTCGAGCCCGGCCAGTAAGGAGTGAAATGACGTAAGCAACCCGAGCTCTCTCTCTAGAGTATGTGTTGGGTTGGAGAGAGAACACAATCTCACACTGCGTGAGAAAGGAGCGGCACTCAGTGGGCTGCCCGGAGTAGCAAGGTGGGTTATTAACCCTAGGTTCTGGAGGCTCGGCAGGCCAGGAAGTAACAGGTGGCACGAGACGTAGACTCTGGAACTGTCCAGAGAGGTCGGAAACCTGAGCGGCCAGGTTCTCCACGGCATGGCGAGCAGCAGACAATTCCTGCTCGTGTCTGCCGAGCATGGCTCCTTGGATCTCGACGGCAGTGTAACGAGCGTCTGAAGTCGCTGGGTCCATTCCTTGGTCGGTTCCTTCTGTCATGCAGGTGAAAGAGGACCCAAAAGCGACCAAAATCTCGACTAAGGAGAGGGAACGGAGGATCACCAACCGCCTGTGCCTCTATTGCGGATTTGATGGACATTTAGTTAATTCATGTCCAGTAAGAGGCCAGAGCCCATCAGTAAGCGGAGGGCTACTGGTGAGCGCTACTACTCAGGTCTCTTCATCTAGATCTTGTACTACTATGTCGGTCCATCTACGCTGGACCGGTTCGGGTGCTACATGCAGTGCCTTGATTGACTCTGGGGCTGAGGGTTGTTTCATGGACGAAGCATGGGTTCGGAAACATAACATTCCTTTCAGACAGTTAGACAAGCCTACGCCCATGTTTGCCTTAGATGGTAGTCATCTTCCCAGTATCAGATTTGAGACACTACCTTTAACTCTCACAGTATCTGGTAACCACAGTGAGACTATTTCTTTTTTGATTTTTCGTTCACCTTTCACACCTGTTGTTTTGGGTCATCCCTGGCTAGTATGTCATAATCCTTCTATTAATTGGTCTTGTAATTCTATCCTATCCTGGAACGTATCTTGTCATGTGAAGTGCTTAATGTCTGCCATCCCTCCCATTTCTTCTGTCCCCACTTCTCAGGAGGAACCTGGCGATTTGACAGGAGTGCCGGAGGAATATCATGATCTGCGCACGGTCTTCAGTCGGTCCCGAGCCAACTCCCTTCCTCCTCACCGGTCGTATGATTGTAGTATTGATCTCCTTCCGGGGACCACTCCTCCTCGGGGTAGACTATACTCTCTGTCGGCTCCCGAACGTAAGGCTCTCGAGGATTATTTATCTGTGTCTCTTGACGCCGGTACCATAGTGCCTTCTTCCTCTCCGGCCGGGGCGGGGTTCTTTTTTGTTAAGAAGAAGGACGGTACTCTGCGCCCCTGCGTGGATTATCGAGGGCTGAATGACATAACGGTTAAGAATCGTTATCCGCTTCCCCTTATGTCATCAGCCTTCGAGATTCTGCAGGGAGCCAGGTGCTTTACTAAGTTGGACCTTCGTAACGCTTACCATCTCGTGCGCATCAGAGAGGGGGACGAGTGGAAAACGGCGTTTAACACTCCGTTAGGGCATTTTGAGTACCGGGTTCTGCCGTTTGGTCTCGCCAATGCGCCAGCTGTTTTTCAGGCATTAGTTAATGATGTTCTGAGAGACATGCTGAACATCTTTGTTTTTGTCTATCTTGACGATATCCTGATTTTTTTCACCGTCACTCGAGATTCATGTTCAGCACGTTCGACGTGTTCTACAGCGCCTTTTAGAGAATTGTCTCTACGTAAAGGCTGAGAAGTGCTCTTTTCATGTCTCCTCCGTTACTTTTCTCGGTTCCGTTATTTCCGCTGAAGGCATTCAGATGGATTCCGCTAAGGTCCAAGCTGTCAGTGATTGGCCCGTTCCAAGGTCACGTGTCGAGTTGCAGCGCTTTTTAGGTTTCGCTAATTTCTATCGGCGTTTCATTCGTAATTTCGGTCAAGTTGCTGCCCCTCTCACAGCTCTTACTTCTGTCAAGACGTGTTTTAAGTGGTCCGGTTCCGCCCAGGGAGCTTTTGATCTTCTAAAAGAACGTTTTACGTCCGCTCCTATCCTCGTTACTCCTGACGTCACTAGACAATTCATTGTCGAGGTTGACGCTTCAGAGGTAGGCGTGGGAGCCATTCTATCCCAGCGCTTCCAGTCTGACGATAAGGTTCATCCTTGCGCTTATTTTTCTCATCGCCTGTCGCCATCTGAGCGCAACTATGATGTGGGTAACCGTGAACTGCTCGCCATCCGCTTAGCCCTAGGCGAATGGCGACAGTGGTTGGAGGGGGCGACCGTTCCTTTGTCGTTTGGACAGACCATAAGAACCTTGAGTACATCCGTTCTGCCAAACGACTTAATGCCCGTCAAGCTCGTTGGGCGTTGTTTTTCGCTCGTTTCGAGTTTGTGATTTCTTACCGTCCGGGTAGCAAGAACACCAAGCCTGATGCCTTATCCCGTCTGTTTAGTTCTTCTGTGGCTTCTACTGATCCCGAGGGGATTCTTCCTTATGGGCGTGTTGTCGGGTTGACAGTCTGGGGAATTGAAAGACAGGTTAAGCAAGCACTCACGCACACTGCGTCGCCGCGCGCTTGTCCTAGTAACCTCCTTTTCGTTCCTGTTTCCACTCGTCTGGCTGTTCTTCAGTGGGCTCACTCTGCCAAGTTAGCTGGTCATCCCGGTGTTCGAGGCACTCTTGCGTCTATTCGCCAGCGCTTTTGGTGGCCGACTCAGGAGCGTGACACGCGCCGTTTCGTGGCTGCTTGTTCGGACTGCGCGCAGACTAAGTCGGGTAACTCTCCTCCTGCCGGTCGTCTCAGACCGCTCCCTATTCCTTCTCGACCATGGTCTCACATCGCCCTAGACTTCATTACCGGTCTGCATTTGTCTGCGGGGAAGACTGTGATTCTTACGGTTGTCGATAGGTTCTCTAAGGCGGCACATTTCATTCCCCTCGCTAAACTTCCTTCCGCTAAGGAGACGGCACAAATCATTATCGAGAATGTGTTCAGAATTCATGGCCTCCCGTTAGACGCCGTTTCAGACAGAGGCCCGCAATTCACGTCACAGTTTTGGAGGGAGTTCTGTCGTTTGATTGGTGCGTCCGTCAGTCTCTCTTCCGGGTTTCATCCCCAGTCTAACGGTCAAGCAGAGAGGGCCAATCAGACGATTGGTCGCATACTACGCAGCCTTTCTTTCAGAAACCCTGCGTCTTGGGCAGAACAGCTCCCCTGGGCAGAATACGCTCACAACTCGCTTCCTTCGTCTGCTACCGGGTTATCTCCGTTTCAGAGTAGTCTGGGTTACCAGCCTCCTCTATTCTCTTCCCAGCTTGCCGAGTCCAGCGTTCCCTCCGCTCAAGCGTTTGTCCAACGTTGTGAGCGCACCTGGAGGAGGGTGAGGTCTGCACTTTGCCGCTACAGGGCACAGACTGTGAGAGCCGCCAATAAACGCAGGATTAAGAGTCCTAGGTATTGTTGCGGCCAGAGAGTGTGGCTTTCCACTCGCAACCTTCCTCTTACGACAGCTTCTCGTAAGTTGACTCCGCGGTTCATTGGTCCGTTCCGTGTCTCCCAGGTCGTCAATCCTGTCGCTGTGCGACTGCTTCTTCCGCGACATCTTCGTCGCGTCCATCCTGTCTTCCATGTCTCCTGTGTTAAGCCTTTTCTTCGCACCCCGTTCGTCTTCCCTCCCCCTCCCGTCCTTGTCGAGAGCGCACCTATTTACAAGGTACATAAGATCATGGACATGCGTTCTCGGGACGGGGTCACCAATACTTAGTGGATTGGGAGGGTTACGGTCCTGAGGAGAGGAGTTGGGTTCCGTCTCGGGACGTGCTGGACCGTTCACTCATTGATGATTTCCTCCGTTGCCGCCAGGATTCCTCCTCGAGTGCGCCAGGAGGCGCCGGTGAGTGGGGGGTACTGTCATGTTTTGTCATTTATTATCATGTCTTGTCCCTGTGCTTCCCATTCTATTCGTTTCCCTCTGCTGGTCTTATTAGGTTCTTTCCCTCTTTCTATCCCTCTCTCTCCCCCTCCCTCTCTCACTCTCTCGCTCTCTCTTCTCTCTATCGTTCCGTTCCTGCTCCCAGCTGTTCCTATTCCCCTAATCATCATTTAGTCTTCCCACACCTGTTCCCGATCCTTTTCCCTGATTAGAGTCCCTATTTCTCTCCTTGTTTCCCGTACCTGCCCTGTCGGATCCTCATTTATAATTCACCTTGCTGTGTCTATGTTTTGCCCTGTCGTGTCGTGTTTCCCTCAGATGCTGCGTGGTGAGCAGGTGTCTGAGTCTGCTAGGTTCAAGTGCCTTCCCGAGGCAACCTGCAGTTCTCGATCATGTCTCCAGTCTGTTCTCGTCTTTACGTGTAGTATTATGCTTTTTGTTTTGTAAAGTTTATTCTGGATTAAATACTCTGTTTTCGCCAAGTCGCTTTTGGGTCCTCATTCACCTGCATGACACATTCGGTACATCTTTCAAATGTGTGTTCGCTCTCCACTCATGCTGCACAGAAGTTAACCTACTTGAATAATGCGACACATCATGAAGAAATGTTGAAACGGTTCATTACTGTTCGCAAAACAATGTCCAAACAGGCTAGAACACTTTACAATGCAAGAAGATACTGGTACCTTCCAGCTTTGCAGGCAAACTTTCCTTGCTAGCTTTCCTAAAGCTAACATAAATTCACTACCCTAGTACTTTGTTTGTAATACCATTATGGAAAATATGCTGATTTCAAAGCTGATTGCCACCAAAAAATTTTTTTTAACTTATTTGGCCTCTTCACATCTCTCCCAAAGATGATCCACTTCCTCAGCAAACTGACTGTGCTCTGACAGGCCGCCCCACCCTCTTGCCTTGTGCATGATGTCATTACTGGTTAAAGACAGCACAAATTTTTATAAAAGAAGCAACTTCTATGCAAATGTTGTTGATCAGTACAATTAAATCATTCCAAGCTCAATAGATCAATGCATGCACACACTCCTACTGAAAATGCATTCACCTGCATTGTGGATAGGCCTAGGCAACATATTTTTGATTTACCCAGTTTATCAATATAGATTTAAAAACAAAGTAAAATGTATTGTATGATTGTATTATTGATTAATTAAAACATACATGGCTGTCTGAACATTGTTGACATGAATGATAATGAACTCAAAAGATGCCCAAATATTGAACAGAGCAGAAGCTGAACTTATCTGTCTGGATCAAAGTGCCATTCTGTGACTTTGGCTAATATGCCTTCTTCTTTTGCCGTGGTGTCATTTTGGTATGGTTTTGGTATTGAGTATCATGATGGTATCGAGTATTATGATACTAAGCCTGGTGTTTGTATCGTGACAACACTAATGTACTGACACACACACACACACACAGTATATCATGTGTTAGGAAATACCCTAGAGACAGACAGTGTTATTTGTCCTGTAAGTATATACAAAATTCTGCCACTAGCCGCCTACTTCAGATGACTGAGGCTGTGATGCAATCAATTGCAGATAGCTGTAAGGGTCTATGTGTAGCTGGTGCAGAGGAGTCAGGCGCAGGACAGCAGAGATGAGTAAATAAAAGTAGCTTTACTCAAAGTCATCAAAATACAAGAGAATTACCAAGCCCACAATACGGACCACAATACAACAAACAATCACTCACAACCAAACATGGGGAAACAGAGGGTTAAATAATAAACAGGTCATTGGGGAATTGAAACCAGGTGTGTAAGACAAAGACAAAACAAATGGAAAATGAAAAGTGGATCGGCGATGGCTAGAAGGCCGGTGACGTCGACCGCCGAACACCGCCCGAACAAGGAGAGGGACCGACTTCGGCGGAAGTCGTGACAATAGCGGTTTTCCGGGGATATCGCTTTCAGAAGTGTGTTTTAAATAAAGTGTCAAATCCTTCCATCTGGGATATCCTCCATCCAGGATATTCTGGTGATTGACTGACTCAATTCACATCACTACTTACAGGCGGTCTAAGAAAATAGAATGAATGGTTACAAGAGGTTGAAAAGATCATTTTGTTTAGATAATTCTGCCACGGAGTCACAACGTAGTATCTACGTATCTGTGATCTGATGATCATTACTTATGTTATAAATAAAAACATGATGATATGTCTTTCATAATGTCTCAACCTTCTCACAAAATAATTCCAAAATTCCACATTTTCCAAATGAACAATGTGCTTGAAAATAACAATCCACACTAAATGTTGACCCGAAACGAACCAATTACCGCATTTATGTAATGCGCTATAAACAACTTGTGGGGGGGACAGAGATGTTACAGACCAGGGTCGTTTTCATTTGGCACCAAATTATAGAAAACAGACGGATACCGGGAGGGACAACCTGAACTTGTCAACTAAAGAAATATGTATTTATATTGTATGTTGAAAAAAGGTTGCTACGGTGTGACCCAAAATATACAACCTAGATTAACCTAATAATCCACATGGCTAGGGATGCCCAGGACGTCCAAGCCTCTAGGAGACATTGATATTAAGTCATGGCCATACGGTTCACATGTCTAGTGTGGGTCTGGGCCCATCTAACTTAACACACACACACAGAGAGAGGGAGAGAGAGAACCCATTACTAGCAGCTATTACTACTGACGGTGTAATATATCCCATGCCAATCAATAGAGTTCTTGTGTCAGTGACGCCAAGCAGATAGAGGAATTATTTCCATGTGATACGTAGTAAAAGGTCTCCCCCCTCTTAAAAAGATTGCTTTCAGTCAACGGGCGAGTCGTTGTCATTTGATTCACGCCGCTCTCCGCCGTCATATGGGTGCCGTTTGGGGATCGGTTTACATGTGCTGGTCATCAGACCATCTGTTTTCATTACAAAATTAGCATTACTCGCTCTGGCCTGTTCTCTTCATCTATAACCATTGGTCCTTGAGAGAAAATCAGTACGATCGCTGAAAATTCTAAAAATTTAAATGAAAAGCATAGTCAGTTAAAAACAAACTCTCATTTGCAATGACGGTCTACCTCGGCCAAACCCTAACCTGGAAGACGCAGGGCCAATTGTGCGCCGCCCTATGGGACTCCCAATCCCAGCCGGTTGTGATACAGCCTGGAATTGAACCAGGGTCTGTACTGACACCCCCAGCACTGAGATGTGGTGCCTTAGACCGCTGCGCCACTCAGAAGCCAAATTATGTGATTATCGCAAACGCAAATAGGTGAAACAGGGAAGGAAGACCCAGAGTTACCTATGCTGCAGTTCTTTATACAGTGCCTTGCGAAAGTATTCGGCCCCCTTGGACTTTGCGACCTTTTGCCACATTTCAGGCTTCAAACATAAAGATATAAAACTGTATTTTTTTGTGAAGAATCAACAACAATTGGGACACAATCATGAAGTGGAACGACATTTATTGGATATTTCAAACTTTTTTAACAAATCAAAAACTGAAAAATTGGGCGTGCAAAATTATTCAGCCCCTTTAAGTTAATACTTTGTAGCGCCACCTTTTGCTGCGATTACAGCTGTAAGTCGCTTGGGGTATGTCTCTATCAGTTTTGCACATCGAGAGACTGAACTTTTTGCCCATTCCTCCTTGCAAAACAGCTCGGGCTCAGTGAGGTTGGATGGAGAGCATTTGTGAACAGCAGTTTTCAGTTCTTTCCACAGATTCTCAATTGGATTCAGGTCTGGACTTTGACTTGGCCATTCTAACACCCGGATATGTTTATATTTGAACCATTCCATTGTAGATTTTGCTTTATGTTTTGGATCATTGTCTTGTTGGAAGACAAATCTCCGTCCCAGTCTCAGGTCTTTTGCAGACTCCATCAGGTTTTCTTCCAGAATGGTCCTGTATTTGGCTCCATCCATCTTCCCATGGTGTGTCTCCCAGGTGGCTTGTGGCAAACTTTAAACGACCCTTTTTATGGATATCTTTAAGAAATGTCTTTCTTCTTGCGACTCTTCCATAAAGGCCAGATTTGTGCAATATACGACTGATTGTTGTCCTATGGACAGAGTCTCCCACCTCAGCTGTAGATCTCTGCAGTTCATCCAGAGTGATCATGGGCCTCTTGGCTGCATCTCTGATCAGTCTTCTCCTTGTATGAGCTGAAAGTTTAGAGGGACGGCCAGGTCTCGGTAGATTTGCATTGGTCTGATACTCATTCCATTTCAATATTATCGCTTGTACAGTGCTCCTTGGGATGTTTAAAGCTTGGGAAATCTTTTTGTATCCAAATCCGGCTTTAAACTTCTTCACAACAGTATCTCGGACCTTCCTGGTGTGTTCCTTGTTCTTCATGATGCTATCTGCGCTTTTAACGGACCTCTGAGACTATCACAGTGCAGGTGCATTTATACAGAGACTTGATTACACACAGGTGGATTGTATTTATCATCATTAGTCATTTAGGTCAACATTGGATCATTCAGAGATCCTCACTGAACTTCTGGAGAGAGTTTGCTGCACTGAAAGTAAAGGGGCTGAATAATTTTGCACGCCCAATTTTTCAGTTTTTGATTTGTTAAAAAAGTTTGAAATATCCAATAAATGTCGTTCCACTTCATGATTGTGTCCCACTTGTTGTTGATTCTTCACAAAAAAAATAAAGTTTTATATCTTTATGTTTGAAGCCTGAAATGTGGCAAAAGGTCGCAAAGTTCACGGGGGCCGAATACTTTCGCAAGGCACTGTAGTTACCAACCTTCTTTTTTTTTGATCCGGCGCTGACAGAGATAGCCACCTCGCTTTGCGTTATCAGGGACACTGTTACCCAGGAAATCTTCATTTTAATTACATACAGCCGGGAGGAACTATTAGATATAAGAGCAACGTCAACTTACCAACATTACGACCAGGAATACGACTTTCCCGAAGCGGATCCTCTGTTTGGTCTGTTTGGTCCACCACCCAGGACAATGGATCAGATTCCATCCGGCGACCCAAAACAACAGTGAAGGGCAGAAGAAGCGGCCTTCTGGTCAGGCTCCGTAGACGGGCACATCGCGCACCGCTACCGCATTTACTACTCACCAATGTCCAGTCTCTTGACAACAAGGTAGATGAAAAATCCGAGCAGGGGTTGCCTTCCAGAGAGACATCAGAGATTGTAACGTTCTTCGAGACATACCTTCGGAGACGGTACAGCCACCTGGTTTCTTCACGCATCGCGCTGAATGAAAACAAACATCTCTCTGGTAAGAAGAAGGACAGGGGGGTATGCCTTGTGATTAACGAGAAGTGGTGTGATCATAACAACATACAGGAACTCAAGTCCTTTTGCACACCTGACCTAGAATTGACCTAGAATTCCTTACAATCAAATGTCGACCGCAATATCTACCAAGAGAATTCTCTTTGATTATAATCACAGCAGTATATATCCCCCCCAAGCAGACACATCGATGGCCCTGAATGAACTTCATTGGACTCTATGTAAACTAGAAACCACATATCCTGAGGCTTTATTCATTGTAGCTGGGGATTTTAACAAGGCTAATCTGAAAACAAGATTCCCTAAATTTTATCAGCATACCGAATGCGCTACCCGGACGGAAAAATCCTGGACCATTGTTACTCTAACTTCCGCGAAGCATACAAAGCCCTGCCCCGCCCTCCTTTCGGAAAATCTGACCACGACTCCATTTTGTTGCTCCCAGCCTATAGACAGAAACTAAAACAGTAAACGCTCGTGCTCAGGTCTGTTCAACGCTGGTCCGACCAATCTGATTCCATGCTTCAAGATTGCTTCAATCTGGTGGACTGGGATATGTTCCGCATAGCTTTGGATAATAACATTGATAAATACGCTGATTCCGTGAGAGAGTTTATTAGCAAGTGCATCTGTGATGTTGTACCCACAGCAACTATTAAAACCTTCCCCAACCAGAAACCGTGGATTGATGGCAGCATTCGTGCCAAACTGAAAGCGAGAACCACTGCTTTTAATCATGGCAAGGCAACCGGAAACATGACCGAATACAAACAGTGTAGCTATTCCCTCCACAAGGCAATCAAACAAGCTAAGCATTAGTATAGAGACAAAGTAGAGTCGCAATTCAATGGCTCAGACACGAGAGGTATGCGGCAGGGTCTACAGTCAATCACGGACTACAAAAAGAAAACCAGCCCTGTCGTGGACCACAATGTCCTTCTCCCAGAGAAACTAAACAACTTCATTGCTCACTTTGAGGACACTACAGTGCCAAAGACACGGCCCGCTACCAAAACCTGCAGGCTCTCCTTCACCGCAGCCTACGTGAGTAAAGCATTTAAACGTGTTAACCCTCTCAGGGCTACCGGCCCAGACGGCATCCCTAGCCGCATCCAAAGAGCATGCACAGACCAGCTGGCTGGTGTTTACGGACATATTCAATCAATCCTTATCCCAGGCTGCTGTTCCCACATGCTTCAAGAGGGTCACCATTGTTCCAGTTCCCAAGAAAGCTAAATGTAACTGAGCTAAATGACTATCGCCCCGTAGCACTCACCTCCATCATCATGAAGTGCTTTGAGAGACTAGTCAAGGAACATATCACCACCCTACCTGACACCCTAGACCCACTCCAATATGCTTACCGCCCCAATAGGTCCACAGACAACGCAATCTCAATCACACTGCCCTAACTCATCTGGACAAGAGGAATACCTATGTAAGAATGCTGTTAATCGACTACAGCTCATCATTTAACACCATAGTGCCCTCCAAACTCGTCATTAAGCCAGAGACCCTGGGTCTCGACCCCACCCTGTGCAACTGGGTCCTGGACTTCCTGAAGGGCCGCCCCCAGGTGGTGAGGGTAGGCAACAACATCTCCACCCCGCTGATCCTCAACACTGGTGCCACATGTGACAGATAATGTGACACTTAGATTGCACATAGGTGGACTTTATTTAACTAATTACGTGACTTCTGAAGGTAATTGGTTGCACCAGATCTTATTGAGGGGCTTCATAGCATTATTTATTTTATTTTTATAAACAAGTCATTTTTTAAAAAGATTTCACTTCACCAATTTGGACTATTTTGTGTATGTCCATTACATTAAATCCAAATAAAAATCTATTTAAATTACTGGTTGTAATGCAACAAAATAGGAAAAATGCTAAGTGGGGTGAATACTTTTGCAAGTCACTGTAAGTATGTTTAATTATTATGTGATTAAATTAATTATTAACTCATTAGCAATATAGGGGCACCATGGACAAAGTTTGTTTAATGAGTTACCGTTACCCAAATTAACTCAATAATACATCCACATATATCATTATCATACCAGTCATCCATTAATCTTTTTTTTAACCTCATATCAGTCTCATTCTGAATGTCGTTGACTTCAACTCTGCATGAACCCTAGTCTAAATGATGATTCAGTGATACACAAATTGGCTTAATTATTTAATTGATTTATTTTATTATTTTACTATTATTTAATTTATTTAACTAACTAAATAATCACTCAGAAATATATAAACACGCACACATGGTATATGTTTAATTGATTACTAACATAATGCAATGAAAAGTCCCTAGTGGACTAACCCGATATGACGGCTTGTTACACAATCAAAGGGATGGGGAAAGAAAGAGCCGAAAGAAGGAGAGACAAAGGAATTCAACTATCGTACATACAGTTGAATAATATGCTCACCGTAAATATGGATATTTAACACCTTAACAACCGCTCATTCGGATTTAGAAATGCAACATATATTTACACATAGATGTCTTTGTCTGTCGTCTCTCTGTTGAATTCACTCAATTCTCTGGTTATGTAAGTCTCTGGTTGTCCAGCAGAGGTCACAATGTCCTCAGTTGTAGGCTTCTTTGTCTCTGAGTGTTCGTTAGACTGAATAGATTAGAAGTTCCAATGGTTGTTTGAAAAGATCTTCCTTGTGCCTTTGGTCAAAGTTCTAGACAACTTTACATGCAGAGCTGCAGATGGTGTATGTCTTAGTCTAGTCTTCTTCTTTCTTTAAAGTTTCAAAGTTTGTAACCATGTTCTGGTCTTGTAGTTTTAAACCATTTCAACGTGTAGCCACCTCTCCAAGCTTCCTGGTCTCGTAGAGTCTAACCACTTGTGACGTCCAGCTCAACGCCGTCCACCTGCTTGGTCTAATGTAAATTTTGTTAGCAGTCCTTTTATCCACTCGCCTTGGAGGGCGGATCCATGACATTGCCACAATGTCTTTGCTCACATGGGCGTGGTTAAAACATTTAGAAGGCTGAAATCACATTTCATCTTCTCACAAATAGTTTCATATTTAACCATATACGTTTTACAACATTTAGATGTAAATCTGATAACTGGGACATATACATTCTTAGAGTTACAGTTATTTAGTTATACCGTCCTTAATGATATCACAAAACAACAACAAGGATTTATTATTTTGATCCCCACCAACCATTTCCCACATTGTTTATGTTGAAAACATTGTTTCATTATCCACTTTTGGATGTTGGAGTTTTGGTGTCAGATTCTCTCTCTACACAAATTATTTTTGACTTCTCCATACTGCAGATCCAGAGAGAGAAAGTTTATGACTGGTCGTTAAAGTCATAGAATCGGCCCCACTCCCCCCTTCCTCTCTGGTGGGAGAGAGGGGGGGAGTGGCTCTCTTTGATCCTCACCCAGGAGGGAAAGTCATGACTAAATATAGAAAAACCTTGGAATGAGTAGGTGTGTCCAAACTTTTGACTGGTACTGTATACAATATTTTTACACGACACAAGTACTTAGTCTTCTCCATCTTTGTTTGTGTTTGTTGTGAAATTACTCTATCAACATCATTAACATTCAAAAACGTTCACAGCCAAATGCATGCATATTTCAATACCACTTTCACGCCCTGATCTGTTTAACCTGTCCTTGTGATTGTCTCCACCCCTTCCAGGTGTCGCTTATTTTCCCTGGTGTATTTATCCCTGTGTTTCTTGTGTCTCTGTGACAGTTCGTCTTGTATGTTCAAGTCAACCAACCGTGTTTTCCCCGTGCTCCTGCTTTTCTATTCTGTTTTACTAGTCCTCCCGTTTTGACCTTTGCCTGTTTTTCTGGACTCCATTCCCACCTGCCTGACCATTCTGCCTGCCCTGACCTCGAGCCTGCCTGCTATTCTGTACCTCTGGAACTGAACTGGTTTGGACCTTTTGCCTGTCCATGACCATTCTCGTGCATACCCCTTTTGGATTGTTAATAAACATCTTGGACTCTAACCATCTGCCTCCTGTGTCTGTATCTGGGTCTCGCCATGTGCCCTTATAACCGCTTTATTTCACATCACTCAAAAAAACCTGCGAAAGCCCGTCATCAGTGAAAGGTTGGAATGTCATCTATTACACAGTATCACATTGAACCCAAGTGACACTGTCTTTTCAAATTGCCTTGATCTCTTCACTCCCCAAAGGTCAACCCCTATCCCTGCTAAATGCAACCTGACAGTGGATGGTACAAAGGGGACAGCCCCGACGCATGCATCACCCGCTGCATCAAAGCCCTTCATATTAATCACTTCAATTAATGAAGAAGGAAGCACTAATGTTGATGAGGGCTGACAAGTCGACTGGTCAGTTGTAGTGCCCCTGTCTTAGTGAGGTAACCGCAAGAGACAGTTGTACAAATATTTGCATGACATGTGGTTTGTTTGTTTTTTTACTCTGTCTTCCTCTCTCCCTCTATTTCTGTGATGATCCTCTCTACCTCTCCCTTTCTCTATTCTTTTGTCTCGCTCTCTCTCTCCCTCTTGATCTCTCTCTCACAGCTCTAATAAGACTGCCACACCACCACTGCCACTCAAAGATGATAGAACTTGATATGGATCATTACAGGAATAATGTTTAATCAATTCGCCTTGATATTCTAATCTATATCTGCATTTGTGTGCCTCCACACAATTCCCCCATTATGCATATTCAAATTTTAAAGCGGATGCTGAACAGCCGAATGCAAGCGAAATTAGAACAAGGACATTTGACTTCATTAACATACATTTAAGATTATCGAGTTTATCTTTTGAAATAAAAATGTGTGTGATGCTCTCTGCTTTATCTGTCACCTGACTCCCTTGGGCCTGAGAGAGAGAGAGAGAGAGAGAGAGAGAGAGAGAGAGAGAGAGAGAGAGAGAGAGAGAGAGAGAGAGAGAGAGAGAGAGAGAGAGAGAGAGAGAGAGAGAGAGAGAGAGAGAGAGGGGGGGAGAGAGAGAGGGAGAGAGGGAGAGCAAGAGAGAGTGAGAGAGAGAGAGAGAGCGAGAGAGAGAGAGAGAGAAATCCTCTGTACATTTGGTCTGTCTGTCTGTCTGTCTGTCTGTCTGTCTGTCTGTCTGTCTGTCTGTCTGTCTGTCTGTCTGTCTGTCTGTCTGTCTGTCTGTCTGTCTGTCTGTCTGTCTGTCTGTCTGTCTGTCTGTCTGTCTGTCTGTCTGTCTGTCTGTCTGTCTGTCTGTCTGTCTGTCTGTCTGTCTGTCTGTCTGTCTAGATAAAACTTTATTTATCTCCTTAGGCACAATTAAGAAAGTAATTTTACAAGTATTAACCAAGCTAACATCCTAGGCCACCAGTGCTAAGGAGGCTAACATGGCTAACAAAGCCAGGCACTAGCTAGTGGCTAGATCTGTCCTTCCACCCTGAGAGCTTTATTATTAGAAAGGACATCAACTGACTAATTAAATTGCAGCAGTGAGCTTGGTTGACAGCTGGTGCAGAGCTTGTGACCAAAAAAATATCCCTTTCAAAGAGTAGGAGGCACTGCACGAAGATGGACTTCTTTTATTTACAGTATTTATTAGTCTACATTTATTTATCCAGGTTTGCTTTTGATATCATATCTAGGATTATTTTCCAGGATTATCACGTGTGATTTAATGCACAGTAATTTCTACATCCTGTAATGTATTTATTGTAATAACAATGGTTTAATTGTTGTTCCTCTACTAAACCATAGCATACAGACAAAGTCACAGACATAAAAAGAAAGACATTCTACAGAATACAACAATTAACATATATTCTAACCCAGTTTGCAATACAATCAATGCCATATGGCCTATCTTAGTGTTTACCCCATATATAGAGAAACCTAGTTAAACATTGATCTCAGATAATAAGGGCTAACTGTGTTGATGTACCGTCTGGAGGAACAATGTGTCCTGGTTCAGTTCTCTGCTGCTATGGGGGAAAAACACACACACACACCAAAACTTAACATGGGGCATTTGGAGCTTGCCAAAATGAATACACCCTGAATAATTGATGAAGACCTTTTAAAATAATTGTTATCTGTCTGCTGACGACCGCAAACATGAAACCCACTGATGAGGAGAAAATATGGTTTTAACAAGTCAATAATGGCAAGAGCAACCGGAGCAAGCTTAATCAATGAGGCCGCTGCGTTTGCAAACAAGGACCTGAGTTATAATGCCGATAATTGATTCTCTCCCCCTGTCCTTTCCTCCATCTCTCTCTCTTCATCTGTGTCTTTCTCTCTCTCTTTTATCCCTCTCTTTGTTCTCCCCTTCACGTGATGTCATTGTTTATTGATTCCTTCCTCCGAGGGGGGGGGGGTGATGGGAAGTTTCCCAGAGTTTGTTTATCGCTGTGACTTCTGCTCCCCTTCTCCCTCTCTCCTTCCCCATTTTAAATTTTGCAAGCTGCCACAAGCAGCTTAACCAAAAAGGATTAAGTCCCATAGCCAACTGAGAACACAGATAATGCTCAGTAATTGGTAAAAAATGAAGATGAATGGGACAGCCAGATAAGGGCCAATTAGTTGCTCGCTGTGTACAGCTGTGGTCTTCTCCTCACGGAGCCCTCTCAGGGGCCCCAGCCAGCTCGGCAACACACACACACCCACACACATATATATATAAGAATGAAGAAGTGGATAGTGGATGGTTTCTTATTATTAGATACATTCACAAAATATAGATTACTATGTATAGCTTTGTAATACTATAAATGACCAACCGCCTAGTTTTGGAGTATTTAGAAGGTCTATTGTCCTGCTTATGTGAGGAGCTGGCTACTGTACCGGGAGAATTCCAGCAATTGGGCTAAGCTAACAATATGCTAACTTCAATCATCTCCAAACTGCACGCAGAGACATACAAATGTTTTCCATGAGTTCGTCTGACTAAGTAGATAAACAACCTCATTTTGAAATGTCGCATTATCCCTTTAAGATGTACATGACAGCATTGTCTGGTTGATGACGGATGGAATTCCCACACCTAATTACAGACCAAATGTAAGGTCCATTACTGTCACCGCGGTGAGGTGGAGTCAGGTGCATGGCCCGAGAATGGGGGTTAGAGATGAAGAGAAAGAGATGGAGCTCTACAACATAGAGAGCATAAATAGCGATACATGATACAATCTTACTAATTACGGTTCCCAGAGAATCTGCCACTGAACCAGTCATGTCTATTTTAGAGAGGGGGGGGGGGGGCTTGAAAAGAGAAAACAGTAAAGAGAGGGGTGTTTTCTTCTCTTCTCTGTTCTACTGGCTCATGGTTTTAAACACTTATTTTCTTTTCTCACTCCTGAAAAAGAAATTGGCAGGTTTTTGTTAGTGGGCTGCAGCTGACAATGTTTTCTGTCCCGGTAATGAAGGTTGTGGTTGGGGTCAGGGCGTTGGGATTGAATGGCTGGCTGGCTGTTTATCACACTGAAAGGCCTAGTGCCACATACACTCTAACCTGGTTTTGTGATCTGTAATTGTGGCATTTCCTGACAGCCACAGGAACAATCCACATTGTGAGGGCCTCTGAGCCCTCTTTGAAAGCAACATGGGATGCTCACACACACACACACACAACTAGACTGTCAGGGAGAATCAAAGAGAGCGAGAGACAAACGTTTTGTCTAATCAGAGAACAAGCTCTCTCTCACACACACACACACACACACACACACACACACACACACACACACACACACACACACACACACACACACACACACACACACACACACACACACACACACACACACACACACACACACACACACACACACACACACACACACACACACACACACACACTCCTACCTCCCTTCCTCCCCTTTGACAGGATGTGTGGTCACTTGGCTGGGTTGAGTTGCGCTAGCTGCATGTTTTTCCTGATAAATAATAACGTTGATGCAAACAGAAAGGTCTATTTGTGATTCAGTGTTTCCACTAGGCTTTTTTTTCAGCAGCGTTGGCAAGGTTATTGTGGGTTGGAGACGGGGTGTCAGAGTGGACAAGGCCAATGGTGCCGTCTCCAACCCAACATTTTAACGGCCCTTCTCTTAGCCACAGAGACAAAATGTTGCAATGTAATTTCCTCCAATTCTGCAAATTTCGACATTGGGTGGAGAGAACATTTTACAGTTTTAAAGCTAGTTTCCTGCAATTCTACACATTTTTCCATGGCTCATGCCATGTTATTATGCTATTTCAGTGACTTAAACATAGCAAAATCAGTCGGGGCCCCATGCCATGACACTTTTATGAATTTTAGATTCTCCCTGACAATCTAGTTTTTAGTTTCGTGATTGTTAGTGTTCAAAGATGATCTTATTAAACAATACATAGCTCCAATAGCTCCAGTACATACTTTATATCTGGCTTTAGTCATTTAAGTGTACACTGAAAATATTTTAACAAACCTGAAAATTAGTGGCGACAACGAATATCAATATAGGGGAAACAATGTGATTGATATTTCATATGTGGGAGAGAAACATTAGCGTGTTCCATTGACACCAACACAATGGCGGCAGACACACAAGCAATCCAACTCCACCAACAGAATAGGGTGTCCTTCACAGTCTCTACCTCTGTCTTCCTCTGCCTCTGCCACTGTCCCTTTCTCTGTTTCTGCATCTGTCTCTGCCTTTGTCCCTGCCTTTATTTCTGTCCCTGCCTCTAACATTACCTCTGTATTTGTCTTTAATTTCTCTGTCTCTGCTTTTGTGTCTGCCTTTTTTCTATACCTCTGTCTATGCCTGCATTTACCTCTGCCTCTGTCTCTTCCTTTATCTAGAACAAGTAGTAGTAGTATTATACAATTCTTACACTATCATCCTCACCTTCAACCGTTCTGAATTACTATTTTATTTTGTATTCACGATCTCTCTCTCGAATTCTCTTTAAAACAGAGCATTTATTCACTTCCTCATCAGAACTGCCCTGCATTGAGTCCAGACCAACAGAGCCCAACAAGGCAGTGGCCAAATCAAGTTCCCCTCTTGCACAGTCATACAGCTATATCTGTCAAGTGATTTAGAGGCCTGGATTCCACAGGCATAATGGACTATAGACCAGGACATATTAGGCATGCAGGAATCCAAGCTAGACATGGGACTAAGTACTGCAGTGAAGTATAGGCATTAGCCTAAGCAATATCCTAAGCAAGGCCCTGAGTGCTGAGAGTGAAGCAGATTATATTGCAAACATGAGCAAAACATTTATGCTCTTCATGGTATGTGTCAAAGGATCTGTTTTTGTTTTAACGCAATAAATGTTCCCTAGCAATGAAAGAGATCCCTTTGCAAATTTGACCATTTCATTTAACCAGATAAGTAATTGAGAAGAAATTCAACTTTACAATAGCTGACCCTCCCTGGTCTATTTTAACGAACCTTTAGGTGCAACTAGCAATTGAAACATTGACAGAACGTTGCTTTTTCTATTTTAAATGTGGAAGAAGTGTTGGCTTTCCCTTTTTAAACATTGCTTAAATGTTGCTCTCTTTACGTTGTCCATCTGATAACACTATACTAATTGTGTTCCCAGACACTTCTGCCCAAAAGAGAAAGAGTCTGGTGTGGCCTTCTTTAGCCAATACAGAAAGACCGGGAGAAACTCCCGGTGCATAGGCATTGGCACCAACCAATCATCTCCCACATCTTCCCTATAACCCTCCCCAGTGTGTGTGCCTTACATGTCCTGTGCACCTCTTTTTAAGGAGCCACTCCTCGCAGTTGTGTGATTCGCTAAAACTAAATAATGACACATACTTTACCCAGTAAATGTTCCTTTCTATCTCTGTTCCTTTCTTCCATCTGAAGAGACTATACTGTATCTCCTGTGGATTATCTAGATGACTTCTGCTGGCCACCCCTGTCACATGAGAGTGGCTGATATAAACAAGAGATTGCTGCGACACCCAGTAATCAATATAAGGATGGCTTCAGTACCAAACATAATTTGTCTCAGCAAGCCATTCCTTTGACCAAACGAAGCATTCATTCAAATCATAAATCTGAGGCCAATTTAAATCCAGGGAGAGTGAGTGAGAGGGGAGAGAAGGAGAGAGAATTTGAGACAGGCGAGATAGAAAGAGAGAAGGGGGGAGAGGGAAAGAGAGATGGGGCCTCTGTCTGCCTGCCTAGCCCCTGATGATTTATTTTTTACATTTCTGCGAGAGAGATTTGTCCATACGCAGTGACAGGTCACCTTCAAACACCAGTGGCAGACTGTTCATCACCATGCACACGAGCAACTCATCGCTGCAAGTAAATATTAAAGGAAAATAATCCAATTGATTGTGGATGGGGCTGAGAGGCGTCCCCGCCATATATTTAATTCAGGGAGCTAATGTTGTGACCGACGCACCCGCGCACACAAACACACACCCATCCACACACATGCACACGCACATGCCTATCAAGAGAAATAAACACAGATATGCATACAGACGCACGCGCACACACGCACACACGCACACACGCGCACACACACACACACACACACACACACACACACACACACACACACACACACACACACACACACACACACACACACACACACACACACACACACACACACACACACACACACACACACACACACACAATGGCACTCACATACCGCTGCTCCCTTCAACAGAATTATGATTCTTTAGGGAGTGCTTTCTTATGTGTTGCTGGCTGGCTGGCCGTGTGCTCAAGGTTACAATTTAAATTGTAAAAAGATAAAACAGTTTCTTATTAGCTCCATTGCCATAGCCTTGCTGTTCTTATTCCCATTTATCTTGATTTCGGTGACCTCGTAGCCTCATTTTCTCATTGGTCGTAGACCCGTTTTCATTTTTTGGGGATTGATGACCTCAGAGCTCATGAATTGTGCTTTGTTCAATCTGCTTAGTGACAGCATCCTGTTTTTACCCAAATATACAGCGTCAAGTACTTCTGTCGAGACACTTAGTAAGAGTAAGTGAATCGAAAACACTATTTAGTGTATCAAAGCTTTAGGGATTACATGGAGCCTATAATTTGTAATGGGCTCATAATAATTCAACACTATATTATCATTTTCCACAATACGCTAAGTGGCTCGGTGGCGATATGAGCAAAATCCGTCTGCATTTGTGGGCTAATAATTAATTGAAATGGCACATATTGAAAAAGCAATGCTTTTGCTGTGATTAAATAAAATAAATTAGAGACTGAGTTTATGGCTAATAGCTTTGGGATACAGTGTTCATGGATTAAACTTTGTATTAACAATGTCTGTTGTTTTTAGATTGGATACGAAGGCGGGGGATTTTACAGCGCAGTAGAGAAAAATACTTTACAGATAGAATGTACCATTGCATTACAAAGACGTGGACAAATGCAAATAATGATACAATTGTTTTATAGACATCCAACTTAATATACTAGCCAAGTTAGAACTGCAGTGAACATATAAGGATATTTTGTAGATGTTTCAACTGAACCTGTATTCTCTGAACTGTCTACACTCTGCTCCACACTGGCAAGAATAGGTATGTTTAGAATCCAGTACCTTAGCTTGAGAGTATCTTTGAGCTGATATTAATTATATGTTTTATTTTTTATTTAACCTTTAACTAGGCAAGTCAGTTAAGAGCAAATTCTTATTTACAATGATGGCCTACACCGGCCAAAACCGGACGATGCTGGGCCAATTGTGCGCCGCCCTATGGGACTCCCAATCACGGCCGGTTGTGATACATCCTGGATACAAGCTTGTAATGGAATTCAGCTATACAAATGTACAGCTTTGGTTCAACACAAGCTGTATGTAGATGAGATCTGCAAACTCTGATACTTGCCTTGCTTATTAATGTGTCTGTACCGTTGTGTGCGTCTGCATATGTATTCATACCTGCATTGCTATCTGCATGCATGTCTTTGTGTGAAGACCTGTATGCACCTGTACGCTTGCGTGTGTGTGTGTGAAGGGCACAATGACTGACTCACCCACACTGGAGCTGACGTCTCCGTTCTCACCGTCTGCCCCATGCTGGTTGGCGTTGCCGTGGTAGCCGCTCATCACCTCCAGCTTGATCTTCTTCACCTTCATGGCTTCGGCGACTGCCGCCGCTGCCGCTGTCAGCCCTTAACACACCACACCGGAGAGGACAGTTAGATACACACTTAGAATGCAACACTTAGTTGGTCTAGAGCAGTGGTTGGATGCTTTTTTGAAGGATTTATTTAAATGTTTATATTAAACATCTTATGAATTATTTTATGAATCATTAATACATAATGAATAACTAAAATGTGTATAGTGAATGGTACACCACTCAAAGGACATCCAGGCAACTTGACACAACTATAGGAAGCATTGGAGTCAACATGGGCAAGCATCACTGTGGAACGACTTCGACATCTAGTAGAGTCCATACCCTGGCAAATTGAGGCTGTTCTGACAGCAAAAGGGGGTGCAACTCAATATTAGGAAGTTATTCCTTTGGTTCAATGTAGACGAGATCTTCAAACTCTGATACTCACCTTGCTAAAGCATGTGTGTGTGTGTGTGTGTGTGTGTGTGTGTGTGTGTGTGTGTGTGTGTGTGTGTGTGTGTGTGTGTGTGTGTGTGTGTGTGTGTGTGTGTGTGTGTGTGTGTCTGCATATGTATTCATACCTGCATTGGTATCTGCATGCATGTCTTTGTGTGAGTGAGGACCTGTATACAAGTTCACGTGCACATGCGCTGTTCTGAGGGCAAAAGGGGGTGCAACTCAATATTAGGAAGGTGTTGCTAATGTTTTGTACTATCAGTGTATATGGCTTTTCTGAAGGCCAAAAAAAGAAGGGAGCCACCTGTGGTCGCTGGGCTCCAAAATAGGTTAGTATAGGTACAACTGTCCCAGAGTCCCAATAAAATGACTGATAATGACTAGCAGGAGACAAGGATACAATTCACACTTTACTCCACACCCAAGGAAGGCACACATGCACAACTTTACAGAGGAGGGAATTAGTGGTCGTGGTTTCTACAAGAGAGAGAAATACAGCGAATGTATTTACATTGTGGTAATAACAGGCTAGTGACTGTATAATGACAATAGAGAATGTACATGATAGCAATAGCATACCAGATAACTATGCAGTCACAATGTGCTATGGCAATAGGCAATGTTACATCAAGGCATCATACAGCAACTTGTATCATAGGCTAATAAACGAGCATAGCACCCAAAGGGAACAATATATACAAAGCAATTAGCTAGCACGCTAGCTAGTCCATGGGCTGGCGGGTGTAATACACTGCACAGCATGTAGGAGCACACTTGACATTCTAACATTCGCAAATAGGGCAAATATGTCTAACATAGCACACAGTAATATGTACAACAGCAGCTGGCACGCTAGGCTACAGAGCACAGTTATATATGCAGTATACAATTAGCGGCTGGGCATAGCTTTAGCATGCTAGGTGACTACGTTCATGTGTGAACAGTAGGCCTCTCGAACAGGGGTATTCAAACGAGGATCTGCATTTTTTTCAGCTTCCAGGAATTGTGTACAGGTCCTTGAGACATCAGGCCATGCATTATCATGCTGAAACATGGCCAGCGGATGAATGGCACGACAGTGGGCCTCAGGATCTCGTCACGGTATCTCTGTTCATTCAACCATAGATAAATGTAATTTTGTTCGCTGTCTATAAATAATGCCTGCCCATATCATAACCCCACCACCACCACCATGTTCACAATGTTGACATCAGCAAACCGCCCGCCCACACAATGCCATACACGCTGTCTGCCATCTGCCCGGTACAATTGAAACCGGGATTCATATGTTAAGAGCACACTTCTCTAGCGTGGCGGTGGCCATCGAAAGTGAGCATTTACCCACTGAAGCTATTACGACGCCGAACTGTGGGGTATGTCCAACCCACCGGTGAAGAAGTTGGACGTACTGCCAAATTCTCTAAAACGACATTGGAGGCAGCTTATGGTAGAGAAACAAACATTAAATTCTCTGGCTACAGCTCAGGTGGACATTACAGCAGTCAGCATATCAATTGCATGAGAAAAAAATGAGAAATTCTCACTAACAGAGAGGTAAACAAATCAGTCCAGAAATAACAGAAATAACAATTTTGTGAGTTTCAACAAGAAAAATCAGGGATGTTTAATTTCTGTTCATGAAACATGGGACCAACACTTTACATGATGCGTTTATATTTTTGTTCAGTGTATATTGTGGGGAGATCATTAGAATGTGTCACGACTTCCGCCAAGGTTGGCTCTCCTGCCCGTTCAGGCTGTGCTCGGCGGTCGTCGTCACCGTCCTATTAGCCACTACCGATCCCTTTTCGGTTATCTGTTGGTTTTGTCTGATTGTTTTCACCTGTGTGTTAGTTAATTAGTATCTGTATATAATGTAGGTTGTCCCGCCCTTGTTTTGTACGGGATTGTTTGTTTTTGTCATTTCGTTACGGCTGTCGGTGTTTTTGTGTTTTATTTCTCCGGTTTGTCTGTTATTTCCTGTTTTGGATATTTTTCACCCTGTTTGTATTTTGGGTTGTCCGTGTTTATTGTTGTTCACCGGAGAATAAAGCTCTATTCACTATTTGCTCTCTGCGCCTGATTCCACCCACCTTGACTAGTCGTGACAGAATGAACATCTATCTACCAAATCTATTCATTTTATAATGTTGATTATTTGTCATTGCCATTATCATTCACCAAATCAGTATCACATATTATTGTGGAATAGACACAAATTGCTTTTTGGAAATTTGTGACATGCACGCGAAATAGTACATTTTTTCTTGTGCAGTACACAATTTTGTATACAGTGCATTTCAATCACAGATAAAGACGTTACTTACATTTACATTACATTTACATTTAAGTCATTTAGCAGACGCTCTTATCCAGAGCGACTTACAAATTGGTGCATTCACCTTATGACATCCAGTGGAACAGCCACTTTACAATAGTGCATCTAAATATTTTAAGGGGGGGAGGGGAGGGTGAGAAGGATTACTTTATCCTATCCTAGGTATTCCTTAAAGAGGTGGGGTTTCAGGTGTCTCCGGAAGGTGGTGATTGACTCCGCTGTCCTGGCGTCGTGAGGGAGTTTGTTCCACCATTGGGGAGCCAGAGCAGCGAACAGTTTTGACTGGGCTGAGCGGGACTGCCTCAGTACTTCCTCAGTGGCAGGGAGGCGAGCAGGCCAGAGGTGGATGAATGCAGTGCCCTTATTTGGGTGTAGGGCCTGATCAGAGCCTGGAAGTACTGAGGTGCCGTTCCCCTCACAGCTCCGTAGGCAAGCACCATGGTCTTGTAGCGGATGCGAGCTTCAACTGGAAGCCAGTGGAGAGAGCGGAGGAGCGGGGTGACGTGAGAGAACTTGGGAAGGTTGAACACTAGACGGGCTGCGGCGTTCTGGATGAGTTGTAGGGGTTTAATGGCACAGGCAGCGAGTTGCAGTAATCCAGACGGGAGATGACAAGTGCCTGGATTAGGACCTGTGCCGCTTCCTGTGTGAGGCAGGGTCGTACTCTGCGGATGTTGTAGAGCATGAACCTACAGGAACGGGCCACCGCCTTGATGTTAGTTGAGAACGACAGGGTGTTGTCCAGGATCACGCCAAGATTCTTAGCGCTCTGGGAGGAGGACACAATGGAGTTGTCAACCGTGATGGCGAGATCATGCATACTTAATACATAAACAATAAATGGGAGGTTGGTCAGGGAGGATGGGTGGGTGGATGTGAACGTCTAGCAACGCAAAGGTTGTGTGAATCTCATTATGGATAACTTTTCCACTAATTATGTCAAGTATTGTCATGTCTTGTTCCTGTTCTTTCTCTTCACTTCGTTTCCCCCTGCTGGTCATATTAGGTTACCTTCTCTCCCTTTCCTTCCCCCAGCTGTTCCTCATCTCTTATGGATTCTTCCTTATGGGCGTGTTGTCGGGTTGACTGTCTGGGGAATTGAGAGGCAGGTAAAGCAAGCACTCACTCACACTCCGTCGCCACGCGCTTGTCCTAGGAACCTTCTTTTCGTTCCCGTTCCTACTCGTCTGGCCGTTCTTCAGTGGGCTCACACTGCCATGTTAGCCGGCCACCCCGGCGTTCGGGGTACGCTTGCTTCTATTCGCCAGCGTTTTTGGTGGCCCACTCAGGAGCATGACACGCGTCGTTTCGTGGCTGCTTGTTCGGACTGTGCGCAGACTAAGTCCGGTAACTCCCCTCCTGCCGGCCGTCTCAGACCGCTTTCCATTCCCTCTCGACCATGGTCTCACATCGCCTTAGACTTTATTACCGGACTGCCTTCGTCAGCGGGGAAGACTGCTATTCTAACGGTTGTCGATAGGTTCTCTAAGGCGGCTCATTTTATTCCCCTCGCTAAGCTTCCTTCTGCTAAAGAGACGGCACAAATCATCATTGAGAATGTTTTCAGAATTCATGGCCTTCCGTCAGACGCCGTTTCGGACAGGGGTCCGCAATTCACGTCTCAATTTTGGAGGGAGTTTTGCCGTTTGATTGGGGCTTCCATCAGTCTCTCTTCCGGTTTTCCCCCCCGGTCTAACGGTCAAGCAGAATGGGCCAATCAGACTATTGGTCGCATCTTACGCAGTCTTTCTTTTCGTAACCCTGCGTCTTGGGCAGAACAGCTCCCCTGGGCAGAATACGCTCACAACTCGCTTCCTTCGTCTGCGACCGGGCTATCTCCTTTTCAGAGTAGCCTCGGGTACCAGCCTCCTCCGTTCTCGTCCCAGCTCGCCGAGTCCAGCGTCCCCTCCGCTCAGGCTTTTGTCCAACGTTGTGAGCGCACCTGGAAGAGGGTCAGGTCTGCACTTTGCCGTTATAGGGCGCAGACTGTGAGAGCCGCTAATAAGCGTAGGACTAAGAGTCCTAGATATTGTCGCGGTCAGAGAGTATGGCTCTCCACTCAAAACCTTCCCCTTATGACAGCTTCTCGCAAGTTGACCCCGCGGTTCATTGGTCCGTTCCGTATTTCTCAGGTCATTAATCCTGTCGCAGTGCGACTTCTTCTTCCGCGACATCTTCGTCGCGTCCACCCGGTCTTCCATGTCTCCTGTGTTAAGCCCTTTCTTCGCGCCCCCGTTCGTCCCCCCCCCCCACCCCATCCTTGTCGAGGGCGCACCTATCTACAGGGTCCGTAAGATTTTGGACATGCGCCCTCGGGGCCGTGGTCATCAGTACCTAGTGGATTGGGAGGGGTACGGTCCTGAGGAAAGGAGTTGGGTTCCATCTCGGGACGTGCTGGACCGTTCGCTGATTGATGATTTCCTCCGTTGCCGCCAGGTTTCCTCCTCGAGTGCGCCAGGAGGCGCTCGGTGAGTGGGGGGGGTACTGTCATGTATTGTCATGTTATGTCTTGTTCCTGTTCTTTCTCTTCACTTCGTTTCCCCCTGCTGGTCGTATTAGGTTACCTTCTCTCCCTTTCCTTCCCCCAGCTGTTCCTCATCTCCTCTAACTACCTCGTTTACTCTCTCCCACCTGTTCCCTTTTTTCCCTCTGATTAGGTCTCTATTTCTCTCTCTGTTTCTGCTTCTGTCTTTGTCAGATTCTCGTTTGCTTCACCCTTGTCCCGTCCTGTCGTAATCTGCCTCTTCATCAGATGCTACGCGTGTGATCAGGAACCTCTGTCCTCTACAACCCGCGCCTACCCGGAGAGACCAGCAGTCTGTTGCCGCTAACCCTGCTATTATCCTCTGCTGCTAGAAGGCGACTCTCCTGTAAAGATCAGAGGATTTTATGATTTATTTGTCGCCCTCTCTGCGGGTTGTCTATTTTGTCAATCGATACATCTTAAGAGGATATATGTCTTCCCTGTGTTTGGACATTAAAAGACTCTGTTTCTGTTAAACTGCTTTTGGGTCCTCACTCACCTGCATAACAAATTAGCTGACCTGGAAACTGTTTACTACTTTTGAGCTAGTTTGCAACTACTTAGCATGTCAGCTAACTCTTTCCCTGACCCTATCCCTTTAACCTAACCCTTTATCTACTTAGCTAGCATGTTAACTAACCCTAACCTTAACCCTTAAACCTAACCACTAACCTTAACCCTTAGCATAACTAATGTTAGCCACCAAGCTAGCCTATGCGTTATGAAGAAAGAAAATTGTGTAATACACACAAAATGCCTTGGGGTTGAAAATAGTGTAATACACACAAAAAAGTACAGAAAATCCTACAATGTGATTTTGTGGATTTTTTTTTCTCATTTTGTCTGTCATAGTTGAAGTGTACCTATGATGAAAATTACAGGCCTCTCTGATCTTTTTAAGTTGGAGAACATGCACAATTGGTGGCTGACTAAATACTTTTTTGCCCCACTGTATATATTGAAGCAACATAAATCAGGAAGTTAAAGCTTGGTCTCAAATGGGTCTTCCAAATGGACAATGACCCCAAGCATACTTGTGTACCAAAGTTGTGGCAAAATGGCTTAAGGACAACAAAGTCAAGGTATTGGATCAGCCATCACAAAGCCCTGACCTCAATCCCAAAGAAAACGTGTGGGCAGAACTGAAAAAGCATGTGCGAGCAAGGAGGTCTACACAAACCTGACTCAGTTACACCAGCTCTGTCAGGACGAATGGGCCAAAATTCACCCAACTTATTGTGGAAAGCTTGTGGCAGGCTACGCAAAATGTTTGACCCAAGTTAAACAATTTAAAGTCAATGCTACCAAATACTAATTGAGTGTATGTAAACTTCTGACCCACTGGGAATGTGATGAAAGAAATAAAAGCTTAAATAAATCCTTCTCTCTACTATTATTCTTACATTTCACATTCTTAAAATAAAGTGGTGATCCTAACTGACTTACAACAGGGAATTCTTACAAGGATTAAATGTCAGGAATAGCGAATAACTGAGTTTAAATGTATTTGGCCTAGGTGTAAGTAAACTTACGACTTCAACTGTATATAATTTGCAATTTATATGAAATGCTACGAATCCAATTCGTACAGCATGTTATGAATTTGTTGTGCTTAAGATCCCAGACTGCATCTTTAAAAGTACACATAACAGCATATCAGACAGTACACCTTGACCAATAAATTATATTTACTGGAGGAGAGAAGGGTCCATTGGTGAGTGAAGTGCAGGGCAGAGGTTTATGAGAGATCTCTTCACTTAACCACTGCTTGCTGGATACTGAGCAAGATCTTATCAACATGTCTACTGGACAGATGCCCTGAGGAGATGCAGATGGGCAGGGCCAAAGGTGGTGATGGGCGGTCAAGTGTCCCAATCAGAGGTCACTGGGAGTGTTCCAGAAAGACCCCTGGCAACAACCACTAGCAATAGTGACCAGGGCCAGAAGTGTGAATGACCAGTGGAATGGTAGCCTCTGCTGGGGCTGGAGAGTCGTAAAGCTTGTCTCGTACCAGAGCCAGAGAGAGGGATTTAGACAGGATTTTATACCACAAAATGTATAAGGTATATTTTCACCTCAAATTCTCTGTAGTTGCCACGTAACGTCCAATGGCGTTTGTAAGGCACCAAGACTGTGGAAATCCTGCCTCATTATGTCACCACCCCTTCAGTGGCATGTGTGGAGTGGGCAGTGGGGGAAGAGGTGCCTTTGATTTAAGTCTGTCCATAGTGTCTTTGATTTAAGTCTGTGCAGCAGGAGTCAGAGCGGTCTGTGCCTGTGCCGCTGTAGGTGTCCAGGTTGTTGGAGGAGGCCGTCACACGGAATTTGGCCAGGCATCCCTGGTTGGAAAGGGGAGAGAGAGCTTCTCAGGTGGAGGCTCTCCTACAGGGGCTGGATAGGCATAGAGGTCCGGAGGCAGAGGCAGGCCCAGATATGGTCCGGGCAGTGGACCCAGGACTGGTTCTGGGTCAGCTGATGAGCCGAGGATAGGGACAGGCACTGGACCCGTGGCTGGAGCTAGGTTGGGCGACGGCATTAGTCTGTCCTTATGGGCCGATGAGGACCGTGGACCCAGCTCTGGACCCAGCTCTTCAGCCGATGGTGTTGGGCCTGTGTTGGACCCAGGACTGGAGCTGAGTTGGCTAGTGGGTCCAGGATAGGGCCGGACTGGTCCTCCAGGACGGCAGTGCACATCAGGACCACTACAACGTAGAAAATAATAAAACTAAAGAAGAACCCTGGAATGAGTAGGTGTGTCCACCTTTTTGACAGTTACAGTATATAAATAAAGATATCCCCTGATGTTGACCCTTTTCGCCCAGTGTCTGGTGACATCTCGGCTCGCTGGAGCTCTGTTGGTCACAGGGCAGAATGCAATACTGGCAAAGGCTTGTCTGGTTCAGGTGATGCTTGTCGTGGCACCGGCTGGAGTGCAGGATGGTGCTTGGCTGGCTGTTGGGACGACTTGGGCCTGGGCAGCCATTGTTGAGCAGGCTCGGGCACTTGCTGGTCTGGTTGCACTTATGTCAATGGGTTGGCTGACTAAAGCACATTAGATGGAACTAGGTGCGGCTCATTGGAAGGACTGGGGGCAGGAGACGTGGAGGCAGGATTAGTTCCAGCACTGACCTGGTAGTGTGAAGGGATGTCCGTCGTGGCATCGGTTTTGGTGGCTGGCTAATTACAATGTAGCATGTAACATATGCTATGAGTAATAGCACTGCTATGTAACAATAACAGCTGTAATGTACACAATGTAATGACTAGGGATTAGCATGTAGCGGCTAATAGCACTGGACTAGTGAGCATGACATAGGACACAATATATACATAAACACACAATGTACATTAGCAGTGAGCTAGAATAGTATACAATATACACATTAGCAGTACCTTGTAAGCTATACAGTAAGAACAGTGTGTGCTAAAAGGCCAAAGCATTAGGAAATAGCATAAAATAGTAAGCATAGGCAATAACTGTAGGCTAGCACACTAGGCTAGGGTACAGGCTAGTATGCCTCAGGCTATAGGCCGTTATAACAAACTATATAGGGTATCAGAAGTTAGCGCCTTGAGGTAGCATGCCATGTATGAATTACTTGCATATACAGACTGGATAAGGCATGTATAAGCATACAGTTACATAGTTGTAAGGGCTTATAACATACGGAACAATTCATATATACAAACTGAACCCTTAACCTGTTATGAGTCCATAGTGACACAGTAACACAGTTAGGAGGTCCAGGGTGGAGGATTGTCCAGGAAGAAAAGTACAGCTGATGAGTTGGTGTGTAGCCAGGGGTATACAGAGGCTGTGCTCAACACAGGCTCCAAAATGTAACTGAAGAGTTTGGAGATTGTGTGGGAGGATCTCCTGCCTCTTGCTAGGCCAATGATTGACTGACAGGCCAGGGGAGAGTTGCCCCTAGCAATGGAGTTTTCCAGAAGCAGGGATGTGAAACTTGGGGGATGAGTGTCTGTAAACAATGGAAAACTCATTCCCCAGTACCTCTGCTCTCTGCAGAGTGAAGAGGTTTCCCAGAGTTTGTGAGTTAGAAAGGGCTGAGAGAAAATGTCCAAGAGCACTGTAAGGGTTTTCTACACAAGTTGTACAGTTAAAAACAGTATTTAAGAGGACAAGAAACCCAGAGGATGACGTATAAAAAGGGATACAACACTCATTTCCAATGTGGTCCTCTAAACACCTTGCAATTGTTGACTGGCTCTTGTATTGTGGCTATGCTGGACCATATATCAAATCAAATCAAATTGTAGTAGTCAAATAAGTCGAATACAACAGGTGTAGACCATACAGTGAAATGCTGAATACAACAGGTGTAGACCATACAGTGAAATGCTGAATACAACAGGTGTAGACCATACAGTGAAATGCTGAATACAACAGGTGTAGACCATACAGTGAAATGCTGAATACAACAGGTGTAGACCATACAGTTAAATGCTGAAAACAACAGGTGTAGACCATACAGTGAAATGCTGAATGCAACAGGTGTAGAACATACAGTGAAATGCTGAATACAACAGGTGTAGACCATACAGTGAAATGCTGAATACAACAAGTGTAGACCATACAGTGAAATGCTGAATACAACAGGTGTAGACCATACAGTGAAATGCTGAATACAACAAGTGTAGACCATACAGTGAAATGCTGAATACAACAGGTGTAGACCATACAGTGAAATGCTGAATACAACAAGTGTAGACCATACAGTGAAATGCTGAATACAACAGGTGTAGACCATACAGTGAAATGCTTACTTATGAGCCCCTAACCAACAATGCAGTTAAAAAAAAATACTAATAAGAATAAGAAATAAAAATTAACAAGTAATTAAAGAGCAGCAGTAAAATAACAATAGCGAGACTATATACAGGGGGGTACCGGTACAGAGTCAATGTGCGGGGGCACCGGTTAGTCGAGGTAGTTGAGGTAATATGTACATGTAGGTAGAGTTATTAAAGTGAATTTGCATAGACGATAACAACAGAGAGTAGCAGCGGTGTAAAATGGGGGAGGCAATGCAAATAGTCTGGGTAGCCATTTGATTAGATGTTCAGGAGTCCTGAATACACAATGTTCTGTTCGGGGGGGGGGGGGGACGACAAATCCAATGCAACACATTACGGAATACCACTCTCAATTTCAAGCATAGTGGTTGCTACTGTCATGGTTCCACCTGTCACCAGAGGGCAGCAGAGACCATCCTAGAGACAATTATGACACTTGGGTGTGGTCTATTACTCATTATGAGTTCCCCTTTAAAATAGTTGTGTTTTCTGTTTATCTTTGCAGAACCTTGAATTGGTTACTGAGTGAGTGAGTGAGTGAGTGAGTGAGTGAGTGAGTGAGTCTTAGTGTGTGTTGTTTTTTCAAGTGTACTGTGATCCTGTGGCTACCATTTCTTAGTAAAGTATTACGTTTATCCTTAACCACTGTTTCCTCATCTGGTCTGTTCTCTGCACCTGTGTAACGGCGTTCGTCTGTTGAAGGAAGAGAGTCGGACCGAAATGCAGCGTGTTGGTTACTCATGACTTTAATGAAAGAATCACGGTACACGAAATAACTGAAAGACGAAAACAACAAACGGAACGAAACTAATTACAGCCTATCTGGTGAATACTACACAAAGACAGGAACAATCACCCACGAAATACAAAGCGAAACTCAGGCTGCCTAAATACGGTTCCCAATCAGAGACAACGATAAGCACCTGACTCTGATTGAGAATCGCCTCAGGCAGCCAAGCCTAACAACACCCCTAATCAGCCGCGATCCCAAATAATACAAACCCCAATACAAAAACAACATATAAACCCATGTCACACCCTGGCCTACCCAAACATATAACAAAAACACAAAATACAATGACCAAGGCGTGACAACCTGGGTCCAACCTCACCACGTCACAGCTGCATCATGTTAGGGGTATGCTTGTAATTGTTAAGGACTGGGGAGTTTTCAGAATAAAAAATAAATAGAATGGAGCTAAGAACAGGCAAAATCCTAGAGGAAACCTGGTTCAGTCTGCTTTCCACCAGACACGGGGAGATGAATTCACCTTTCATCAGGACAATAACCTAAAACACACTTAGACTCACCCAAAAAGACTCACAGCTGGAATTGCTGCCAAAGGTGATTTTAACATGTATTGTCTCAGGGGGTTGAATCTAATCAAAATATTAGTGTTTTATTTTTTTTCCACTTGGACAGAGTATTTTGTAGATCGTTGACAAAAAAATGTAACACGCAAAATGTGGAGAAAGTCAAGGGGTGTGAATAGTTTCTGAAGGCACTGTATCTGAGTATGTTGTTCTGTACCACCTGCGTCATTTTCTTCATGAAGAGGCGTAATCAAAGTGGCACTGTATTAATGTTGTCACCAGCAATTTCTTGATCCTGGTGTCAAACTCCTGAATTTTGCACTATAAAAACTTGAGCTTGTTGTCACTTTTGGTGAGGACTCTTGCTGCAGTAGCTTGACCTGAGAGTGAGTGATCCAGAGTCACTACCAGGTAAGTGACACTTTCGACACGATGCGATCTCCTGCACAAGTTTGTTAATTCTGTTTTGATCCAAATATTACGGCTTTGGTTTTGTGTATATAACCAGGTTCCCTTCCTGATACTAGAAGACAAATATCACAAATCCAGAATAACATCACCATATCCTATGAGATTAGCTTTTCCTGCTGCTAATAATGGTATGTTAGAATGTAACTCCACGCAGCCCATCTCCACTGGCTGGTAAATAACATATTTTGACATTAAATAGATTTGCAGCAGTTTATCATGCAAAATATATGTTGTGTTATACGTGTGATTGTTTTGACTGTAAATTACAATCAAATACAATTTTATTTGTCACATTTTTCGTAGACAAAGAGTGAAAATGCCTACTTATGGGTCCTTTTCCAACAATACAGATACAGGTGTTTATATAGAAATAGTGATTAGGAATAAATACACAGTAAATGAACATGGCCATATACAGGGAGTACCAGTACTGAGTTGATGTGCAGGGGTTTGAGGTAGCT